>NC_053024.1:76132233-76359444 GCF_003073215.2 Triticum urartu | reverse complement strand
GTAGCCCGACAGCTGGTAGTGACGCGAAGGGAAGACCTCCACGCGAGTAGCCTGGGGTCCGCGGATACTCTGGTGCGGAACCCGATGCGCAGGTGGCAGGAGAGGGCCCAATGCAGGAGAGTAGCCTCCCACATCTGGCCAGCCGACGCCCTGGGGCATCACGGTCCTGGCTGGGTAGATAGCAGAACGCGACAGCTCCCCAGATCCGACGAAGGGGTGCAACATCGTCAGAGCACGGTAGAGGTGCTGACGAGTGGTGTACAACTCGTGGCGAAGAGCTCGGTTAGCTCGATCCAGCCCATCAGCATGCAGAACCAGGTTCTGATGGTAGAAGGGCTCTCGGGTGATAGTGGAGTAGGCAGCAGTGTAGTAACCCTCCGCACCAACATCGGATGCGATAGCAATGTGCCTGAAGGGGGAGGTGTCCAACTCCTGATACTCTCCACGAAGACGTGTCAGAGCAGCATAAGCAGCATCGTGGACCGCCATATCGATAGTCACTCCAACACCATGAGCAGTGTGCAGCACGGTAGTGGAGTCATACTCCCGAGAGTAGAGGTGGACGATGGCACGGTACTGCTCCTGGTTGAAGTCCTGGTACTCCTCATAGACGGTGTACTCAGGGTGCCAACGATAACCCAGATAGGTCATCATCTCAGCCAACACAGCAGGTGATCCTGAGGCACCAATGGCCGTCGTGTGGCGCACGACCTGCCTCGTGGGTTCCATCTGAAAACACAGATGTTTTCACTGGAGTCAAATGACAATGTGGATAATGTTCAAATACATTTCTAAAGAATAACTAGGGCTTATCCAACTTTGGGGTGAATGTCGTAACGGGATCCTAGTGTCAGAGTTAGTAAATTCGTTTAACCCGAGTAGAAGGGAGTTCAGAGTCCCAGAGTAAAGGTCGAGGAGTAAAAGATACTAGTACCACCCGATGGCGACGTGGGCCCGTAAGGCACACAGCCAAGTTAGTAAAAGTTTATACAATGTCTAGACTCGACTTCGGCCAAGGAGTGTGGAAGGGGGATTCCTACAGGCAGTCGGCTCTGATACCAACTTGTGACGCCCCCGATTTGACCGTACACTAATCATGCACGCAAATGTGTACGATCAAGATCAAGGACTCACGGGAAGATATCACAACACAACTCTACAATTAAAATAAGTCATACAAGCATCATATTACAAGCCAGGGGCCTCGAGGGCTCGAATACAAGAGCTCGATCATAGACGAGTCAGCGGAAGCAACAATATCTGAGTACAGACATAAGTTAAACAAGTTTGCCTTAAGAAGGCTAGCACAAACTGGGATACAGATCGAAAGAGGCACAGGCCTCCTGCCTGGGATCCTCCTAACTACTCCTGGTCGTCGTCAGCGGGCATCACGTAGTAGTAGGCACCTCCGGTGTAGTAGGAGTCGTCGTCGACGGTGGCGTCTGGCTCCTGGGCTCCAACATCTGGTTGCGACAACCAGGAAGAAAGGAAAGGGGGAAAAAGGGGGAGAAAGCAACCGTGAGTACTCATCCAAAGTACTCGCAAGCAAGGAGCTATACTACATATGTATGCATTGGTATCAACTGGAATAAGGCTATTATATGTGGGCTGGACTGCAGAAAGCCGGGATAAGAGGGGGATAGCTAGTCCTTTCGAAGACTACGCTTCTGGCAGCCTCCGTCTTGCAGCATGTAGGAGAGAGTAGACTGAATTCCTCCAAGCAGCATCGTATAGCATAATCCTAACCGATGATCCTCCCCTCGTCGCCCTGTGAGAGAGCGACCACCGGTTGTATCTGGCACTTGGAAGGGTGTGTTTTATTAAGTATCCGGTTCTAGTTGTCATAAGGTCAAGGTACAACTCCAAGTCGTCCTGTTACCGAAGATCACGGCTATTCGAATAGATTAACTTCCCTGCAGGGGTGCACCACATACCCCAACACGCTCGATCCCATTTGGCCGGACACACTTTCCTGGGTCATGCCCGGCCTCGGAAGATCAACACGTCGCAGCCCCACCTAGACCAACAGAGAGGTCAGCACGCCGGTCTAAACCTAAGCGCCCAGGGGTCTGGGCCCATCGCCCTTAGCACACCTGCACGTTGCGTGGGCGGCGGGAAGCAGACCTAGCCTAGTGGCGTTCCAGTCCAATCCAGCGCGCGCCGCTCCGTCGCTGACGTCAAGAAGGCTTCGGCTGATACCACGACGCCGGGATACCCATAACTACTCCCGCGTAGATGGTTAGTGCGTATAGACCAAATGGCCAGACTCAGATCAAATACCCAGATCTCGTTAAGCGTGTTAAGTATCCGCGAACGCCGACCAGGGCCAGGCCCACCTCTCTCCTAGGTGGTCGGAACCTGCCCTGTCGCTCCGCCTCAAAGATCCACACAGAGGGCCGTTGGGACAAAGGTCCTTTCAGCCCCCAATCCGTGAATCACTCGCGGGTGCTCCACAAGCCGACCCGTCTTTAGTCACCACATGTATCATGTATAAAGCATATAGTATATACCCGTGATCAACTCCCGAGTGATCACGGCCCGATAGTATAGCATGGCAGACGGACAAGGATGTAGGGCCACTGATGAAAATACTAGCATCCTATACTAAGCATTAGGATTGCAGGTAAAGGTAACAACAGTAGTAGCAAGGACAGGCTATGCATCAGTATAGGATTAACGGGAAGCAGTAACATGCTACACTACTCTAATGCAAGCAGTATAGAGAAGAGTAGGCAATATCTGGTGATCAAAGGGGGGGCTTGCCTGGTTGCTCTGGCAAGAGAGAGGGGTCGTCAACTCCGTAGTCGTACGGGGTAGCAGCGACGTCGGTCTCGGTGTCTAGCGGAAGAAGAGGGGGGAAGAAACAATGAATATAATGCAAACAGATGCATAACGATGCATGACAAGACAAGTAACGGTGTTAGGGGTGCCCTAACGCGGTATTAGGTGATACCGGTGAAGGGGGATAACATCCGGGAAAATATCCCCGGTGTTTCGCGTTTTCGGACAGATGAACCGGAGGTGAAATGTTGCAGGTTCACTATGCTAGGGACACGTGGCGGACGAACGGGCTGCGTATCCGAATTCGTCTCGTCGTTCTGAGCAACTTTCATATATAAAGTTTTTCCAACCGGGCTACGGTTTATTTTATATTGATTTTCTAAAGTTTAAATCATTTATAGAATTTATTTAATTAATTTAATCAACATTATCCAGAATAGTGTCTGCTGACGTCATCATGACGTCAGCATGACGTCAGCAGTCAGCAGGGGCGTTGACTGGTCAAACTGACGTGTGGGTCCAGCGGGGCCCACCTGTCATACCCTGTTTAGGCTAATCAGGTTTTAGCTAAACTAATCACAGTTTAATTAGACTAATTAGTTAATTAGGTTAATCTAATTATGATTAATTAACTTAATTAATTCCTTAATTAATTAATTAATTTAATTATTATTTAATTATTTAATTATTTTTATTAATATATATTTTTAAACGTTTCTGGGGCTGGGGCCCCCATGTCAGTGGCCTAGAGGGGCCATAGCGGGCGTGGGTTCACAGGCGTCGGGCGCCGGGTGCGGGCGCACCCGAGCGGGCGCTCGCCCGCAGGGCGGGACGAGGCCGCCGGGGCACCGATGGCGGGGCACGCCGGCGCGGCCAGCCGGGGCCACGGCGGGCGGAGGCGAGGGGTGGCGCTGGTGCGGCCAGTGGCGCGGTGGCGCAGCCGTGGGAGGAGGAGAGGGCGGAGACTAGGCGTGGCGAGGCACGGTGCCATGGGGCGCCGGCCGGAGCAGCAGGGGGGCAGGCGGTGAGGGGAGGCGGCGCAGAGGGGCGAGGCCACCGGCGACGGGGCGCTGCAGTGGTGGTGGCCGCACCGCCGCAGCACAGCAGCTGCTGCTGCACCTCGTGGCGGGGCACGGCCAAGAACGGCAAGGGGCGACGGTGTGGCCGACGCGGTGGTGCGCGTGCGCACGGTCGGCCTCGAGCAGAGGCAGGGAAGGAGGAGGACGAAGCCGTGGCCTCACCGGGATTCGTAGGGACGGGACAGCGGGGGTTGAGGAGGAGGACGGTGACGAGCGGCGTAGGGGATGCAGGCCGGCGGGGAGGAGGATGCAGTCCGGTGGGGGGGGGGTCCGGCGATGGTGATGAGGTGGCGGGGCTGCGCCGGAATGGCGTCAGGGGCACGGGGTGGCGCGGGGCGATGGCAGCGGCACGGCGGCGTCCAGAGGAGGACGGGGAGCGCGGTGGCGGTGGCGATGGTGAACGGCGGCGGGGCGACGGGGATCGACGGCGGCGTCGGGCACGCCGCCCAGATCCAGAACGGGGAAGGAGGAGAAGAGGCGTGTGAGGGGGGTCGTCGCCGGCGGGCGGCTTCAGGCGATGGCGTCGAGTGGCGGCGGGGCGGAGTCGAACGCCCCCGTTCCCGATCTGGATCGGGGAGGGAGAGCGAGGAGTGGGGGGAGTGGGGAGTGGTTAGCGCTAGGGTTTGGTCGGGGGGATAAGGGAGGCGTGGGGGGGGGCCGGCTGGGCCTTTGCCCAGTTGGACCGGTTGGTGGCCTGGCCGGCTGGGCCGTCTGGCCCAGGGGGGGGTCCTTTTATTTTTTTGGTTTTGTTTCCTGTTTTCTTTTTATTTATTTTCTTTTCTGTTTTTATTTATTTATAAACACTTAGGCATTTTATAAAATTGTGAACCTTACACCATAATTATCTTTGTAATATTTGGCAACCACCGAACATTTTTGTTTTAATTTTTGAAAACTTTTATTGTTTTCTTTTATTTAAATTTTGAACTTGTTTCGGTTCTGAACTATCGAGAGTTTACCACAGTAACCGTGGTGACGTGGCATCATTAGCGGGGAATCACTGTAGCTTAATTATCCGGGCGTCACATCCATCTTGATCAACTTGGTATTCCGCTACACAATCAAGCAACCCGTCACACCAACAGATTAAACATCCACCTTGATGCAACACTTGAAAACACGCAGCCTTCAGACCAAAATAAACATTGATCCAACTACCAATTGACATTGATATTCCATGAATATTGCGACTCCGCGTCCTTATTTCCTGCAATGCATTGACCGCTGCCATCATGTAACATAGAGAAAACTCCAAAAACGACATATCAGTGGCAGCCTCCCGTGCCCAAACATGGCACAAGCTGACCCAAATTTCCCTTTTTCCTTTTTCTCTCAAGCACCCGATGGCAAGCACACCACATGTGACGCCCTTTTTTCAAACAAATCTTGTGTGTACGTCTCCACTTGCATGCCTCGACCTTGTACATCTGCAGCTCCACAAACTAGCCCGTCCATACATTGACCAGCCATCTGCATGGCCTCCTGCACGCCCGACTTAGTAGACTTGGCCAATCAGTGCGCTGGAACGCACTTCGGGCCGCCGCCCATGCGCGCGCCCGTTGTCCCGATCGCGCTAGACTGCCTAGGGCACCACGCGTGAATACGTCCCTCTGCCAGGGCCTCGTCTGTGCTGCCTCGCCGCATCTCGATCGATCTCGTCGACTCCGAGACACCGACAACTCTTGCTGCTGCACGATTCCATCGAGAGCCGCCACCGCTAGTAACCTGCTGCCGCCAAGATCGTTTGATCCAACAAATCCGATGACTTCAAAACCTTGCTCATGATACCATTTGATAGAATAAATCCGAGGCGCTCCGTCGATCTAACGAGGATCAAGCAATCACACCAGCACAACACTGAGATTTGGTAACGAGGTTTACCAATATGGCTACATCCTCGGGGCATGACTATGGGCGCTCCTCCCCATGACACCGCTACAATACCGCACCCCGGCCGCCCGGGCGCCGGCACACGCCGCCGGCTCCCCCCGCGTGCCTGTGCTATTATGTTGGCATAGGTTACATCGTGTGTCTACCCCCGATATATATGAGAGGCCTAGGATACAAGTGTCCTATTATGACACAACTTCTACCCTGTTTACACACAGTCCAAAACCAAGTCCAACCGTAACCTACCTTGTACAATAATATTCGACACAACTCTAATAGGACGATTGTGTGGTGATGCATGTGGAATCTGTTTTTCATGGCCCAGTCTTGGATAAATTTTTTTGTGTGCACGTGGAGCGTAGCCATCGCCATGAAGACGCCTGAGTTGTACTACGATGTAGACCGAGCGTAGGGCAGCGTATTCTTGGAGAGAGGCAGACTGGAGAGACGAAAGGAGACACCACATCGTGCAGGATTAGAGGGCATGATCTTAGCGCAAGAGGGCCAGATATGGTTATACTCCCTCCCTTCAGAATTACTTGTCTCGGATATGGATGTATCTAGAACTAAAATACATCTAGATACATCCATTTCCGCGATCTAGATACATCCATATCCAAGACAAGTAATTCTGAACGGAGGAAGTAGATATTTATGGAGTGCTTACATTCCGGGGTACTTGAAATACCGGACGGCGAAATATGTCCATCAAGCAAAAGATAATTCTCAATTAGCTCAAAATATAGCATCATGTGAAATACCGGATAGCCTTATGAATACAGATACAGGCTCTGACAATTCAGATACACACAATCAACACGTACACACACATTAGTAGCTCAATGCCGACAAAAAAGAAGTCATGGACGACCAAACCCGAGCATAAGACATGGGGCCTATCCGGAAAATGTAACAAAGTAATTGGTCTTTGCAACTATGACAAGGAAGGCGATTTGTGGCACGTAGATCGTGGGTCATCGACTTGCGCCACAACTCGGAAATATGTTTGTGTATATTATCAATTTACCTCGTCTAGGCCATACTAAATATGTTTGTGTATGTTACCAGCAAGAGGGAAAAAATTAAGTGCTCCTAACCCTCCCATGCTCTCATGATATGAGAGCTTCTAGACCGTTGAATCGTGGATCTGTTGGTGAGCATCGAGCCTCTAGGCAAAATTTGGTACTCTTCAGAGGCTTTCCTACAACTATTACGAGCTCCCATTCCGCCCGTGATCCAACAACACAAGAACTCCCAACATAAAAGGGCTGTGAGCACCTGATATTTTTCATATGTGATGATTTCAGGACTTTAAAAACAATTTCAGCTATTGAAGGCGGGAAAATTAGATATGGGCATGTCGAAGTTATGAAGCTCCCTAGGAATGAAGTCTCCTGGTGCATTGAGGTACTTTTGTACTTATCTCCGTATGTCAGGGAGTGAATTAGTTGTGCAGTGCGGGTGTGCCTATTCACATGTTAACATGGCACTCCTATGTTGACCGATAGTCAAATATGTAAATTCATAAACATATTTCAATTCACAAATATTGTCTAAATCATGAAATTTTCTGAAAATTCGGGAACTTCTTTTGGAAACCCAGGAACATTTTCTAAAGTCGTGAACATTTTTACATAATTTTTTAAAAATTGGGGAACATTCATTGAAATTCAAGAACATTCTCTAAATTTGCTAACATTTTTTAAATTGGCAAACATTTCCCTATTTCATGAACCATTTTTTAATACGTAATTTTTATTTTTTTTCAAATTTGTGCACTTTTTTAAAAAATATTTTAAATATTCTCTCTAGTTTTTAATTCAGTTTTCCTTCCTCTTTTGTTTTTTTCTCCGCTTCTCCGAATGGACCGAGACCCAATAGGGCGACTGTCCAGCTAACCAGAGGGAGTATCATGGGGTGTGCGTGTTTCGTCATCCTTTGACGTGTTGCATGCTGAATAGGGCCTCCCATGCATGTGGGTTGTTCCGTTGTTGGGGAAGGGCAGATTGATTTTTTTTCTGTTTTGCTTCTCCGGATGGACCGAGACCCAATAGGGCGACTGGCCAGCCAACCAGAGGGAGCGTCATAGGGCGTGCGTGTTTCGTTATCCTTTGACGTGTTGCATGCTGAATAGGACCTCCCACACATGTGGGTTGTTCCGTTGTTGGGGAAGGGCGAATTGATTTTTCTGTTTCGCTTCTCCGAATGGACTGAAACCCAACAGGGCAACTGGCCAGCCAAACAGAGGGAGCGCCATAGGGTGTGTGTGTTTCGTCATCCTTCGACGTGTTGCATGTTGAATAAGACACCCCCACACATGTGAGTTGTTTTGTTGTTGGGGAAGGCGAATCGATTTTTTCCGGTTCGCTTCTCCGTACGGGTTGATGCCCAGTAAGGAAACTGACCAGCCAACCGAGGTGAGCGTTCTGGGGTGTGTGCTTTTTGTGGTCTTTCCATGCACGGCATCCCCCCTCCTCGTGTGTGTGGGTTATTTCGTAGTTGAGGAAGGGAAAATTGCTTTTTTCTGCTTTGCCTTTCTGGTTGGGTTGTGGCCCAATAGGGCGTCTGGTTAGCCAACTAAAGCGAGTGTCCCATGGCATATGTGTTTGGTCATCCTTTGGCACATTTCATACTGAATAGGACCTCCCGAGTGTGTAGGTTATTTCGCTTCCCGAGGAGGGTGCAAATGGGTTTTCTGCTTTGTGCGTTCGCGAGGGGGTGACTCCAACTTGATAGTTCTACGCCGAGCGGTCGGGTCACCGCTTTCTCTGTCTTCCCTGTCAAGCTTCTTGTACAGTGGATGATCGACGTCGTTCTAGCGCTGGGCAAAGCTGGAATACAATGCATTGGAGATCCAAGCCAACATGAGCACCTGATGGAGAGCCATTGCAGCTAGGCTTTGTGGTGGTAGATCTAACCTCAAGGTTGGGGAGGTGACTAGGTTGAGAGATTGAAGTCCTTTTGGGGAAGAAAACAAATGCAAGGAGAGTGGTTCTAAGAGGTAGAGGCACCAGTGAATTGGTTGTGTGGGGAACGTGTATCGTACATTGGACTAGGGTCATGTATACACGTACCAACAAACAAAGTTAGAGGAAAAGGATATCTATTTCGGCGTCAATAAACCAGGGATACATCCAAACTCATACAACCAACCATGAAAATGCCGACGCCGAATTGAACAGTGAACACCACAAACTGAAGAAGCCGGAAATATAGGTCAACTAAGTTTAGTTTTAGTTTGAGTCTTTGATTTTCATTGTAAAATTTCTTACCTCTCTTACCGCAATTACTAAAAAAAACTAACTCACGGCTGACGGACCCGGCGGCAAAGCGCGTCTCGCCTAGTTTATGACCGGTTTTCAGCAAGATAACCACATGGCACGGTTTGCATCCGCCCGGTCGCGACTTAACAGACCGTGGAACCTTTTTTTGCGAAAACTCTCCATCTATTAATGTTCAATCATGATAGTACAATAAACATAAAAAAATTATATCTAGATTCGGAGATCACCTAGCAACGGCTACAAAAACTGAAGCGAGCCGAAAGCGCGCCGCCATCATCGCCCCTCCCTTGTCGGAGCCGGGCAAAACATGTTGTAGTAGACAGTCGGGAAGTCGTCGTGTTGAGGCCCCATAGGACCGGCGCATCAGAACAACACCCGCCACCGATGAAGAGTAGCGTAGATCAAAAGGATCCAACATGATGACACACGAGCGTAGACGAACGATAGCCAGATTCGAGTAAATCCACCAAAGACAGATCCATCAGAGACATACATTCACACTCCCACCAACGATGCACACACGAGTGTAGACGAACGATAGCCAGATTCGAGTAGATCCACCAAAGTAAGATCCACCAAAGACATATATTCACACATCCACCAACGATGCTATACGCACCATCGGGACGGGGGGCTAGGTGGGGAGAACCTTATTCCATCTTCCCGCCGCCGTCTCGTCTTCATGAGCAGACACAAACACTAACAGAACTCGAAGAAATATCTAAAAACGGAGCCCTCCTACCGGCAAAGGGCCAGGATCCACCGCGCCCCATGGCCCTAAGGCCACCGAAGACGAGGCAGACTGGTGCTGGCGCCTACGGGAGGTAGAGGAACCCTAATCTCTTTTTCGGGAGGAGCGGCGGTTGCGTGAGTCTGTTGCGTTAATTTCTTCGATAGAGCACTAAGAGCATGGTTGGATCCCCTTCCCTCCTTCAAATCTTTGACTCCACTCCCAGCTCTTGGACTGATGGCTCCTCCCGCCAAAATGAGAGTTGATAAGATGTTTGGCAACTGACTCCACTCCATAGTCCATACACAATCGATCAGAAGGGTGCAGGGAACAATGCTAGTGGGTGGGAGTCGCACGTGAAGCTCGGTATTAGCCACTCTGTCGGATTGAACTACATCCAGCTCCACTCCACTCTTTCTACTCCGAGGAGCGGTAGCATTCGGCGCCGCTCCGCCCGCTCCGGGCCCGGGGTGCATCCGATCAGGCTCTAAGAGGTCCCTGAAGAAAAGGAGAATATTCCTAGCCATAAAAAGCCTAGCCATTGCACCTCTCTACCCATCCCTATTCTCTACAGAGCCGAGCAATGTAGATCCCGACTAATCACTAGCAGCAGAGCCCAAGCAAGCTAGAAAGTGACGTGAACAGCAGCTAATCAAGAAGCAACCAAAGGAAACACAAAAGTCTTAATCGCATCTGTCAAGCCGTAATCAGGATCGTGCGCAACGATCACGACACGCCCCCTCCATCATTGCTCGCAGATCGTGCCGGCCGTTTCAAACTTTCAAGGGGGTCCATGCTGCTTTGCTTGCCACACGGTGATATGATGTCCACACCACGTTTAAAATGCTGGGAAATGTGCCACACGGTGATGCCATGACCCCGTGGCTTTTACAGGGAGTTTGCTATGGCAATTAGCCAGTGCGGGACAAGGATATATCGGGTGGGTTATGCTCCGTGATTCGGTTGGGTTCAAAGTGATCAGGAGACGACCTACTCGATTCCCTTCATCATGTGGCATAGATTGTGGTCTGGTGGCAACCAACAAGAAGTACACAATCATCTTCTCCGATCTTCGGAAGAGGAACAAGAAAGCAGGAAAATCGCAGGCACAACGCGTGTCAGTGAGTCAACAAACACGTAACGGCCGAGAGATTCGACATCGCCGCATCATTCTTAATCCCATTCTGATCAGCTGAGGTCGTCTGCTCGGCCTTATTCTGCACTATCAGACGCCCAGCTCCCAGCCACAAAATGAACAGGATAATAACCATGAAACACCACTCCAAAAATGAATAGGTTATATTAATGGGAGGTTCCTTTCCGGTAAAGATAATCATTTTATTTCAAGCAGGCCATGGCGTCTCCGTGATGATGGATCAAATGTGAACAGGTTGGGCTAATTAGGCAGGCGTCAGCGTGAGTGCGCAGTAATGGCCGTGTCGCCGAAAGGAAAACAAGTACACACGCGTGGCCCATCTCCCCTATATATATCCACCGCTAGCTTGGCGCCACCTGCTGTCTACTCGGCTCGGCCTAGCGCGCGAACCACCACCATGTGCCCTTGTCCCGTCTGAGCGAGAATCGTTGTCGCAAGCTCACGGGCGCCCGCACCACCACACCGCAGCACAGCGCAGGCGGCTTTCAGATTCAGTTGGCGCTCGGAGCTCTGAAGAGCACAGGGGAGAAGAAGAAGTGTGTAGATTCCTCTAGGAATTGTCCTGGGGTTTTGGCATCGGAGAGAAAGGGAGAGAGGGAAAGATGGTGTCCCAGAATCAGAGGACGCCGGGAGACCAGGTAGGGCAGGGGCGCCGCTCAGGGCCCGTCGATCGATCGAGTGTATGTTGTGTTCTTGGTGATTGATTTGGTGTGTTGTGGGCTGGGGCGATGCAGGTGTTCTGGCCCAAGGTGGTGCTCAAGAAATGGCTCAACCTCAGGAGCAAGGACGCCAAGTTCAACGCCGACGAGGACGACGGCGACGACGACGGGGAGCAAGGTACGCAGCAGGCCGAGGCTCCTCATTTCGGGCTCTGTGATTCGAATTTCGGTCGCCGGGGATCGCAGCCTCCTTCCTTCCTCCCCTTCTCACCTTATTTGCCTGCTGTCCGTCTCGTGCAGAGGAGAGCTGCGGCTGCGACGGCGCCGAGGCGGAGCGCGAGGCCGGAGGCGTGGACATCGCCGGTGAGCTCTTTTACATCTCGGTTTCACCTCGTTCTCATGTTTGGAAAGTTGGCTGTGCGCTTCCGCGGATCCATGAGGTGTTCTTATCCGATACTGAAGACGGGGAAAAGTGCGGCTTCGGACTGTTCAGCCCTTTTGGGGAAAGCATAGCTGATACCACATTCCCGCCGTCAAAAGTAGATCATTGCCAGTACTTGATTTTGGTGGAGGACTTCTTGCCGATTTTGCGCATTTTCACAATGATCGCCGTTGCTTCTGCCCGTCGAACACCTGTTACCACTGCCAAAATTTGCATTCTGAACTGCTAGTAAGTACCAATCGGAAGCAAAATTCAGAGTGATTCCTCATGAGCCACCCTGTTTTTGTTGCACGATCTGCAGAGGAGAGCCTGGACGCCGCGCCGTACAAGCTGCGGCGGCGGAACTCGGAGACGATGCGCGCGCAGTACATCAGCACCAAGGAGCTCAGGTACAGTCCAAGTGTATTTTCGGCACGATCGCGGCGCATTTTCCGTTTTCTCGCGGTTCTTGGCGTGGTGATGCTGATGGGTTCGTGCTGCAGGATCTGCATTGGCACGTACAACGCCGCCGGCATAGAGCCGCCGGAAGGCCTCGACATCGCCGAGTGGCTCGGCACCACCGGCGGCGAGCAGGCCGACATGTACGTGCTCGGGTTCCAGGAGGTGGTGCCGCTCAACGCCGGCAACGTGCTCGGCGCCGAGGACGTCCGGCCGGCGCTGGCGTGGGAGGCGCTGATACGTGACACGCTCACGCGGACCCAGCCGTCCTGCTCGAGGCCCAAGTACAGGTACCGCAGCCACCCGGCCACCCCGACCCGCGACGGCTCCGACGAGCTGTTCCCCGGCGGCACCGACACCGACACCGACGACGACGCGCCCTTCAGCTTCCCGGTGTACCCCGAGGAGTACGTGGCCGCCACCCCCAGGATGCTCGGGGCCATGGAGGACCTAGAGGACGAGCAGCCAAGGGCGCAGCAGAGGGCGCTCCTGAAGACGATGAGCAAGACGGACAGGATCGGGCTCGCCTGGCCGGAGCAGCCGCTGGACCTGATGGCCACCGCGTCCTTGTCATCGGCGTCGTTCAAGTCGCCGAGATCGTTCGGCGCGCACAGGTCGTTCGTGAAGTCCAGGGTCGCCGCCGACGACTGCCCGGCCATGGTCCCTGACCTGGACCTCGACCTCGACGGCGAGGCCGCGCGTGGTCATGGGAAGAAGAAGGGCGGCGGCAGGTCGCCGTTCGTGAGGATCGTAAGCAAGCAGATGGTGGGCGTGTTCCTGACCATCTGGGTGCGGCGCGGCCTGCGGAGGTGCGTCCAGAACATCAAGGTGTCCACCGTGGGCGTGGGCGCCATGGGCTACATCGGCAACAAGGGGTCGGTGTCGGCGAGCATGTCCATCTACCAGACCATGTTCTGCTTCGTGTGCACCCACCTGTCCGCCGGCGAGCGGCCCGGCAACCTCCTCAAGCGGAACGCCGACGTGCAGGAGATCCACCGGCGGACCCGCTTCGCCGGCCCCGGCGGCCTCGAGCTGCCCAGAGACATCTACGACCACGAGTCAGTGATCATGCACCACTGAATTGCATCCACCAATGCATCACTCCGGTGATCTGACAGAGATGTTCTTCCGCAGGAGGATTTTCTGGCTGGGCGATCTGAACTACCGGATCGACGTGCCGTACGACGGAACCCACAGCCTGATCGCCGCCATGGACTGGCCTCAGCTAGCCGAAAAAGATCAGGTACGCAGTCTCGCTCATCATCACCTCCGCCATGGAACTCTGAACCATGTTGCTGATGCTCCGTTTGTTGTGAATGTGATGATCAGCTGAAGCGGGAGCTGAGGAAGGGGCGGGCGTTCGAGGGGTGGAGCGAGGGGGTGCTGGAGTTCGCGCCGACGTACAAGTACGAGGTCGGGACGGGCAAGTACATCGGCGACGACCAGAAGGGCGGGAGGAGGACGCCGGCGTGGTGCGACCGGGTGCTGTCGTTCGGGAAGGGGGTGAGGCTGCTGGGGTACGGCAGGTCGGAGCTGACGCTGTCGGACCACAAGCCGGTGACGGCGACGTACGCGGCGGAGGTCGAGGTGTTCTGCGGCAGGAAGCTGCAGCGGGCGCTCACGCTCACGGACGCCGAGGTGGATAGCGGGGACGTGGTCGTGCCGGACCTCGAGTTTTGAGCTGGCCGAGGGGCATCTCGCCGGCGGTGCCGAACACTTGACATGCACCGGCTGAAGCATTTGGATACAGCAGATAGCTTTCAGCTGCGGCTGACAAATCTTGGACGGGGTGGTGTCGCGTGGGTGATGCTGCGCTCTGACGAAACATCTGTGACGGTGTTACTGGCAATGAATTTATAGGATTTTTTCCCTCTTCACCTTTGAGTTAGTAACCTTTCTCCCCTGTCAGGCTGTCAGTATGCTGTTTGAATCACACGCAGTGGCACAGAAGCATAAAAAACACAAAGAATGAGACGAAAAACAACAAAAACAACAAAAAACAAAAACAAAAACAAAAACAAAAACAAAAACAAAAACAAAAACAAAAACAAAAACAAAAACAAAAACAACAAAAATGCACCAGCCGGGAATCGAACCCGGGTCTGTACCGTGGCAGGGTACTATTCTACCACTAGACCACTGGTGCTTATGTTGTTAGTAGAAAAGGAACATGTGATTATTTCTTTTGTCTTCTAAACAGAGAACGGAACAGTTTTTTTTGTTTACGAAACACAAGCTTTACTGCTTAAAAGGGAGAATTACATAGAGGTTGAATACAGCGTAGAATAAAAGAGGGTACACAATTAACCCATAAACATCTTCTACGATCCTCGCTAGCCTGCCTGGCGCATCTATGCGCAGAATGTTTGCTTCCCGGTTTACATGCACGAGAACGAAGGAATCAAAACAGGAGCTCACCTCCTGGACATCATAACAAATGGAAGCAATATCCACCCTCTTAAATTTTGCAATATTGATCATCTGAACAACCTCCTACGCATCACTCTCGATGATAATCTTGCGGAAGCCAAAATCCATTGCTAAACGGATACCATCCCGGATCGCCAAGGCTTTCATGAACCTTGCATTTTGCGCGTACTGGTACCATATAGCCTGAGCTCGGATTAACTCACCATTGTGGTTTCGAATCACTACTCACGTGTCCCCATGAGCCAAGTTTCCTGAATAGCTGGCATCAATATTCACCTTGATAAAGGTTTCCTCTGCCGGTAACCAGCTTGTATTCTCTCTCAGCATTCGGGGATTCTCACTTCTTCCAGTGTAGCAAGATCATGAATAGTATCAATTTCCCATTCGACAAAAGACTGAATGGAACGACATCGTTCTCCATGTCTCCTATTGTTCCGTTCTATCCAGACAGTCCAGCACCCAGCTAAGATAATGGCAGCAAGTGATTCTAAAACTTTCTTGTTGTCAACAATATCTAGCCCAAGAGTCTGGATGAAGAATAGGAATTCTGACCGAAAGGAAATGCTTCAGTTCTGACCAAAAAACCTTGGTCCATGTACAACCAGAGAACGAAACAGAATTAAGCTGCAAGGTAACCAAAAGAGGCCTTTGGTCTGCCCTGCTTAAGAACTGCATGGGTCATGTTTTTTTTTTTTTGTTTTTTTTGAGAAGACGGGTCCTGGTCGTTGCTCATGAGTCCTCTTGCGAAAGCAACGGCGGCATGCGCACACAAGACTCACAAGAGGACGCGATGTGATGCAACCACGTGACACGACCACCGTGTTGATCGTGTCACAGTACAGTTGAACGCGTACTACTGGTTCGCTCTTTTCTTGTAAAAAATAATATCGAACCAAATAGATGCAAAAAAAGAAGACGAAATGCGTAACCTTCATTAGGGCATGTATAATGGTTGATAAGACAGTCTTTTCTTAAGTCTTGCATGCAATTTAGAGATGACAAAAAATATATCTACAATGGGTTATATCTTAGCCTTATCTTCAATAACCAGTAATTCCTTAAAACATGGTGAGACAAATTGTGCTAAGAGATCATCTCTTGTCTTATCTTAAATAAGAGAAAACATATCTTTTCTTATAAGTTATCTCTCCTCCACCTCATCATTTATCCTACGTGGCACTTCTAAGATAGCATCTTTGTACATGCCCTTACATTAATACTAGACGTCAACGCGCCCTTAGAGCATCCCTAGCAGACTCCGCATAACACCGACCTGCAAAAGACGTTTACAATTCACGGAAAAACGCCTTTACGGGTCGATGCAGGCGGCCGCAGAGTCAGATCCCACAAATGGACCCATATAAAAGAATATTCACCGAAGATGCTCTTTTATGGGTCGGCTAGCCAGGGTCTGCTCGGGTACCGCCCGTCGACCCGCAAACCGAAAGCCCTCAATAAGCGACAGCAATTCCGACAAATGAGTTCAAATTCAAACGATAAAACATAGTTCACGCGCAAATAAAAGCATAGGTTTGTAGGACAAACGCAAATGGACTTGCAAAAGCGACAACCACGTTTTGATCATCTTGTCGCTCTTCACTCCGCACCACCTCCATCGAGGTCATTGCCGCCCTCGAATCCATCGCCGGCACTTGATCCAACTCCGGCGCCGAAATCACCGGTGGGCGCACTGAACGTGTCGGCGATATTGGTTCCAAATCCCGATGATCAAACATCGCCCGCACTGTAACACGCACCGGCCGACGCAAGCATCCTCCTCTTCAAGATGTCCCTCCTTGCCATGCCATGCCACTCTTTGGCGATGTTGTTGAAAGGATCGATATGGTTGACTAGAGGGGGGGGGTGAATAGGCAACTACCAATTTTTAGTTTTTCTTTATCAAATTAAACTTTGCATCAAAGAAGGTTGTCTAGATGTGCAGCTAGGTGAGCAACCTATATGATGCAACAACAACAAGCACACAAGCAAGCAAGGGAACAAACACTAAAGAGCATGCACAAGTGAAGGTAAGAGATAACCAAGAGTGGATCCGGTGAAGACGAGGATGTGTTACCGAAGTTCCTTCCTTTTGAAGGGAAGTACGTCTCCGTTGGAGCGGTGTGGAGGCACAATGCTCCCCAAGAAGCCACTAGGGCCACCGTATTCTCCTCACGCCCTCACACAATGCGAGATGCCGTGATTCCACTATTGGTGCCCTTGAAGGCGGCGACCGAACCTTTACAAACAAGGTTGGGGCAAACTCCACAACTTTATCGGAGGCTCCCAACAAGACCACGAAGCTTCACCACAATGGAATATGGCTCCGAGGTGACCTCAACCGTCTAGGGTGCTCAAACACCCAAGAGTAACAAAATCCACTAAGGATGAGTGGGGGAATCAAAAATCTCTCGGTGGAAGTGTAGATCGGGGCCTTCTCAGCCACTCCTGAGCAAATCAACAAGTTTGGTTGGCTAGGGAGTGAGATCGGGCGAAAACGGAGCTTGGAGCAATAATGGAGCTTTAATGGTGGAAGAGGTAGGTCAAAGGGGGGAAGAAGACATCCTTTTATAGTGGGGGAACAATCCACCCGTTACCCCCCACTCAGCCCCGCAGAGAGCGGTACTACCGCGGGGGCAGGGCGGTACTACCGCTCCAAAGCGGTACTACCGCTCCATCTCAGCGGTACTGCCGCGCTATAGGAGAAGGGGCTGGGGCTGGGACCCAGAGCGGTACTACTGCGGAGGCAGGGCGGTACTACCGCTCGCAAGCAGCACTACCGCCACTACTACTGCAGCTAGTACCGTAAAACCCGACATGAGAAAATGCGCACTAGAGTCGAGGCGGTAGGAACACGGAGCCACAGCGGTACTGCGGCTGAGGCCACCAGCGGTACTACCGCTCCGAGGGGCGGTACTACCGCTTGCTGAGCTTCAGCCGTACTACCGCTATACTGCAGCTAGTGCCGTAAAACCCGACACGAGAAAATGCGCACTCGAGTCGAGGCGGTAGGAACACGGAGCTGCAGCGGTACTACAGCTGAGGCCATAAAGCGGTACTACCGCTCCTAGGAGCGGTACTGCCGCTTAGTGAGCCTCAGCGGTACTACCGCTGTGGCCCGGTACTACCGCTGGGTCCAGGAAAAACCACAAAGGGAGAAGAGAGAAGCTCCATAGAGACGGAGAGAAAACGGTGGGAGAGAGAAGAACGTGTACGTGTTGATTCCACCCAAACCATACTGAAGCAGATCCCCTCTTGATAGTACGTTGACTACTACGAAACTTAGTCCACCAACAAAGTCACGAAGGAAACTACACCGTCTTGAGTAGAGCGCCGAGGGGAAAAAAACATTGCGTGCCAAAGGATGAATATCTGAAAGAAACCAAAGCACCCGATTAGTCCGCAAATGCATTGTCATCAATCACCAAAACACCGTAGGGATAAATATGCCCTTACAATCTCCCCCTTTTTGGTGGATTGATGACAATACGGGATTTGCATAGAAAAGAGTAGACATAGAATGCAAGAGAACCCATGCCTCTAAAAATAGACAGGCTCCCCTAGATGTTGTGCACATTCGATAAGTGCTTTGGACTGCACGGCACACATGCTAGGATCACGGCTCCCCCTATATTTTAGAGACCAACAACCTAAGCAAGATATATGAAAACAATATATATGATAGGATAAGCATGCAAGCTATAAGATACCGAGGTGCATAGCACATAAATAAGATAACACAGGTAGCATATGTCTTACACCATATGTTTGGAACTTAGGTCTCACAAGCACAAAACCAAACAAAACCAAACAACGAGAAAGCAAACGAACGACACAAAGACACACTCGCAAACACAAATCCCTAAACTCTCTCCCCCTTTGGCATCGAGACACCAAAAAGGGAGGGGCAGAGAGGGACACGAAGATTCCAGGTGATGGGCGAGGAAGGTCCTGAACATCACATCTCTGCATCTTCATCGTGGGTTGAACAGTGCTCGGCATCGGAGTCGGTCCAGTGACAGTTCTGATGAATCCAGTCCTCCTCTTCAGTGATCTGTCCCTCAGACCCACTGACAACTGTGGCTCCCAACTGACGCATGATCTCCTTGTGACGCGTCCTGGCATTCTTCTCCGCCACATGAGTCATATACTGACCATGGGACTCCATGCAGAAGAGCTTCTTCATCTTGCGCTTGAGCTTCTGGGCCCAAGATGGTTCTGCACTGGAGTGGCTAGCGTCCTCATCGTGGGCATCAGGAGCAGCCTCACCCTCAGTTCCCATGGCAGCAGCAGCAGCAGACGGGCCCCCCGTGGCAGCAGTAGCAGAAGGACCCCCTGTGTGAGGCGCTGACCAGTTGTCCTTCTTCCTCAGGCGCTTGATCTCATGTGACACCAACTCTCCAGTTTCTAGCAGCACTCTGGGATAAGTCTGTGCCCAGGCCCTCTCAATGAGCCTCATGATGAAGGGACCATAGATAGGACACTTGCGCTCAGACACGGCAGATACAAGTTCAGACCACATGACATGAGAGATATCTAGGCTTTCTCCAGTGTTTTCTTCCTTCTCATGCTGACAGAAAAGGGGCATGTCCACGAGGTAGGAGTGAACCTGATCCAGATTCCCAATGCAAGGGAAGAGAGTCTCACGGAATATGCGATGAAGAATGTCTAGATACGGACACAGCTCGTAGGTCTTCTTCTCAGTGACAGGGTGAACCTTCACAGTGCAGTAGGGCCAAAGAGCTTGCTTGTGGGTGGAAGTAGCATGGCGGTGAGGACGGAAACCGACAGGAGTCTCAAGCCCGTTATCCACCACGTCAAGTAACTCCATGAACGCCCCCCACTTGACAGAAAGCCGCTTGCCATTGGTCATCCAAGTCAGAGTCCTGTCGCTATCTGTTCCAAGATGGACGGTGGCAAAGAATTGAGCCAACAAATCCGCATCGAAATCCTTGTTGAACTGCATGATCCTGAGAATGTTCAGCTGAGTGCACATCTGAAAGGCTTCTCCAAAGTACTCTGGATCCTTCTCCATAGCATCGGTGTCAATGGAGCGAACATCAACATAGAGATTCTTCTTGGCCTTGATCACATCAAAATAGATGGCAAACTGAAAGCGGTTCCAGAACGGACGGTTGACCAAAGTGGGTTCTTGGTCCACCGTATAGGGGTTGCGGCGACGCTTCTCCCAAAACTCCTTGCTGGTCATCTCAGTCACAGGCTTCCCTTTTGGCTTGTTGGCGGCTCGCTTCGAGTGCTGAGGAGGTGGAGAAACAGTTGCAGAAGCACTTGCTGGAGGCGGTTGGGTGCTCGAGGAACCACCGGCAGGCTCTGAGGTCCGGTAGCGCTTGGAGGTGGCACGCCCGGGGTTGATGCAGCGACCTTGTTGCTCGGGTATGTCATCACCTGGAGCCAAACACAAAACGGAGGCAAAACAACCAGAAGAAACGAGCATAAGCCAACAAACACAACAAAAAGATCAAGGGAAGGTAGGAAAATGATGGAAATTGGCATGCAGCGGTAGTACCGTGATCAGCGCGCGGTAGTACAGCCCTAAACGGTAGTACCGCCCCAAAGGGAGCGGTAGTACCGACCTAGGCCAAGCGGTAGTACCGCTCCAAGGGGAGCGGTAGTATGGCTTGAGGCGGATACACAGCAGTTTCAACGCGCGAGGCGGTGAGACAGTGGTTTCCTACTACCGTGGACAGATCCGGCACTACCGGCCTACCAAATTCAAAAATATTCCCGCCAAACATCAATCTAGAAGATCTAGATGCCTTCTCCAACCAACTCAAGCCTAGATTTAGCCAAAAATCTAGAGATGCAACCAGCATTGCCCCTAAGCACAAGATCTAAAAGCAAGACCAAAAGAGAGAAGGAACGTGGGCAATACCGGCATCCATGGCAAGAGGACGAGGTGGGGATTGACTCCACCGAAGGAAATGGGGAGGAACGCCCCGGAGGAGGAGAGCCACCGGAGCCCTTCCGCGGCGGAACGGTGCTGGAGAGAGAGAGGCACGAGGGGGCGAGCGAATGGGTATGGGGGAGAAGAAACCTCCCCCTGCCCCGATAAAAAACCTTCAGCCCCCGTCCCGCAGCGGTAGTACCGCGCTGGGGCGCGGTAGTACCGCTCATAGGCGGTAGTTCCGCTCTGGTGTGGCGGTAGTACCGCTTACACGGTAGTACCGTCCATCACCAGCAGCAGTACCGCTTATCAGCGGTAGTACCTCTCGCCAGCAGCGGCAGTACCGCCCAGCACACCGCGGCAACTAGACTACATGGCTTAGCTAAAAAAAAACAGAAACCTGCAACAAAAGGCAAAGGAACACATCAGCAAGAGGCCAAGAAACCTCTCTTCAAGAGAGGGCGGTGGCCGAAGCCACCTATGTTTGAGTCAAGAGGTATGGCGCCGCGAAGATTTTAACCTTGGGCCCATGACCAAAACTCGTCTTTTGAGCACACGTGCCATCAGCAATGGCTAAAGTGAAAGACTTGATCAATTTATGCATAATGGGGGGAGGGAGAGTTCATCGAGAGAACAACACTCCCCCTATGTCCATGCCTACACCTAAACTAGACACCAAATTGAGCGTGGTAGGGTGTGCACGGGTTCAAGCAACATTGCTCGAATCAATGATATTTAGCTCATGCCTTAACTCGTGAAATCTTGCTTCATCCAAGGGCTTCGTGAAAATATCTGCAAGATTGTCATGAGTGTTGACATAGTTGAGCTCGATCTCTCCTCGCCTAATGTGATCCCGGATGAAGTGATACCGAATCTCAATATGCTTCGTCTTGAAGTGTTGCACCGGGTTGAGAGAAATCTTGATGGCACTTTCATTGTCACACCAAAGAGGCACTTTGTCACAAGTGACACCGTAATCCTTTAAAGTTTGCCTCATCCATAAGAGTTGTGCACAACAACTACCGGCCGCAACATACTCCGCTTCGGTGGACGAGAGAGACACACAACTTTGCTTTTTGGAAGACCAACTTACCAACGAGCAACCAAGGAATTGACATCCTCCGGAAGTGGACTTCCTATCCACTTTGTCTCCCGCCCAATCGGAATCCGAGTACCCTACAGGCTTGAAGTTTGATCCTCTTGGGTACCATAAGCCAAAGTTTGGGGTATGAGCCAAATATCGAAAGATTCGTTTGACAGCCACATAGTGACTTTCCTTAGGTGCGGCTTGAAACCGTGCACAAATTCCCACACTCAACATGATGTCCGGTCTAGATGCACAAAGGTAAAGCAAGGATCCAATCATGGAGCGGTATACCTTTTGATCCACCACTTTACCATTGGGATCTAGATCAAGTTGGCACTTGGTGGGCATTGGGGTGGGAGCCGGCTTGACGTCACTTAGCTTGAATCTCTTGAGCATGTCTTGAGTGTATTTGGATTGATTGATGAAGGTTCCTTCTCTTCTTTGCTTCACTTCAAACCCTAGAAAGAACTTCAACTCCCCCATGGAGGACATCTCGAACTTTGAGGTCATGAGAGCGGCAAATTCCTCATTGAAAGCTTTGTTAGGAGAACCAAAGATAATATCATCAACATATAATTGGCACACAAACAACTCCCCTTTGACCTTCTTAGTAAAAAGAGTGGGGTCGATTATCCCAACTTCAAACCCACGGTCTTGTAACAACTCGGTAAGGTGGTCATACCACGCACGTGGGGCTTGTTTAAGGCCATAGAGTGCCTTATCGAGTTGATACACATGATCGGGAAAGTAGGGATCCTCGAACCCGGGGGGTTGCTTGACGTACACTAATTCATTAATGGGACCATTAAGAAAAGCACTCTTCACATCCATTTGATGTAACTTAAAGTTATGATGAGAAGCATATGCAATCAACATGCGAATGGATTCAAGACGAGCAACGGGAGCAAAGGTTTCACCGTAGTCGATACCCTCGGCCATGCTAACCTTCCGGCCATTTCATCGAACACCTCGCTTGCGGTGGAAGAAGCGCTATTGAACGACATCGTCGGGGAACATCTCGCCAGGGGGGGGGGTGGACGAAGGCGCCGTGCTTCTCGTAGCAATCTTCTTCCGCTGCGGCACCCGACGCATGTGCCTTTCCGGCGTGGCCAGCCAGATTGCCACCCTGCACGACAACGTTGCCCTGCTGTTTGCGGGCAGGCGCGTTGGGGCCTTGGGCGACGGCGGGGGCGACATGGCTGGCGACGAGATCCGCCGGAGGGGATTGCACCTGCACAACCTCCACGGGGATGGGGGACTGCTGGGAGCCTTCCATCAGGTCCAAGTATGGCGGGGAAGATGGGTCGAAGCTCGCAGTGGCGGTCGAGGAGGGGAGGGGGGAGCAGGAACGGCCGCGCGGAAATTTCCCTCGCGCCAAATCTCACCGCGGATAGAGGCGAGCTCGGGTCGGCCTCCCACCCCGTGAATCTAAAGGTTGAGGGCAAACTTTTGCCGCGCCCCGCAAAATTTTTTACAGGTCGGGCGCGTTTGCGGGGTCTGCTCGGGCAGATTTTTCCATGCCGACCCGTATATCGACGGTTATTTTGCAGGTCGAGGCCTTTTACGGGGTCCGCTAGAGATTCTCTTAGCCACGCCGTTATTCGCTCGCTAGATTAACACTTTTATATCTTTCCTGCAAAAATAAACTCTTTTATAGTATCTATGCTCCCTCTGTCCCAAAATAAGTGTCTCAAACTTAGTACAATTTTGTACTAAAGTTTACAAAATTGAGGCACTTATTTTGGAACGAAGGGAGTAGATTACTCTCGCGCAAGAAAAATCTAATAGATTACTGTGATCGGTTGTTTTGTTTTGATTTTATCTGTGTTGGGTTTATGTTTTAGTTATGTTATCGGGGTGTTTTTTCGTTTGTATATCGCATTCGGTTGTAGTTGGAGACAATTTTTTTTTGGTGAAAGACCATCATGGCTAGCTTTATTAACGTCAAATAATAGTTACATCGTTTACCAATTAGCTAACTAAGAACTCAAGAGATTCGTTAGTCCAATTGTTATCAAGCTTATTACAAAAACTAAACTTTGCTAGCTCATGAGCAACTGAATTCGCTTCACGAAAACAATGAGTA
The DNA here is from genome assembly GCF_003073215.2 of Triticum urartu. Classification (NCBI taxonomy): domain Eukaryota; kingdom Viridiplantae; phylum Streptophyta; class Magnoliopsida; order Poales; family Poaceae; genus Triticum; species Triticum urartu. The sequence continues at coordinate 76,335,480 of NC_053024.1, read as the reverse complement.
AAGATGACCTTTCCTATAGAAGTAGCCGAATCTATGCACTCAGCAAAAATGGCTGCAGCTGCGTCCCACCATTGGTCTTGTCCTCGGCAACAATTGATAATGCTCAACGAGTCCGACTCCGCTTCTACTCTGTTGAAACCCATGGAGTTCACCAAACCTAATCCATCTCGCATTGCCATTGCTTCGATCGTAACAACGTCCGCTGCCAATGGTATGAATTTGCAAAACCCTGCAATAAAACTTCCTTTCTCATCACGCAGTATACCTGCAATAGAGCCCGCCCCCTCATCAGCGTAGAATGAAGCATCTACATTAAGTTTTATAAACCATGCCTCCGGTTTTTTCACTTTTGTTCCACTGGTTCTCTCTTCTTTGTCACTGTATTCATGTAATTTTTCACCACAGCTAGGATGGAAATATGCCATCTGAAGTAAGGAGGGACCGATTCATGGTGGGTGTGTCGCCGACGGAGCCACCAGAGGTACCAGCATCCAGCCGCAATCACCTCCTTTTCCTTTAAGCTTGGCATGATCACCAAAGGTTCCTCCGGCTCCAGCAATAGAAACTCTAAAATGGCGAAGCCTGATCTGTCCACTTGTACTGCAAAGTCGATCCGATCTGACAGGCCCAAACCAGCCCATAGTTTCTTTGCCAAGTCACATTGAAACAACATATGCCTCATATCTTCGGGTCCCTTGTGACACACTGGGCATGCGCCATCAACTGGTATATGCTTATTAGCAAGGATGGATTTCAACGGGATAATTCCCCGCAATGCCCGCCAACAAAAAATCTGAATCTTCCGTGGCACTTGTAACTCCCAAAGCTTCTTCCAAATTGCTACTTGCAAATTACTGGTGGACGCTGAATTTGAAGGATATTGACCCCTGTATTTGTGTGACCATTGTTCATGATAAGCACTCTTCACCGAAAATCTTCCATGCTTTGTTAGGTGCCATGCAATGAAATCATCAAAAGCTTGGAAGTTTAGTGGTATCTGCAGAATTCTCATTGCATCAACAGGGTAAAAGATGTCACACATTAGTTGTTCATCCCACTGAGCAGTAACTGGATCAATAAGCTCCACCACTCTCGAAATTAGGATATGCCCCCGAGGTGTTATCACTTTCCTGTCCAGGTTGGAAGGGATCCATGGATCATCCCATATGTTAACATCTTCTCTTGAACCAATTCGCCAAATATATCCCCTTTTAAAGGTAATCAAACCTGCTATCAAACTCTGCCATGTGAATGAAGACCCATTTTTTGGTCCAGCATGGAGTAGATCTGTATGTGGGTAATATTTTGCCTTCAAAATGCGAGCACAAAAGGACTCCTGATTTGTGAGCAACCTCCAGCACTGCTTCGCAAGCAGTGCCAAGTTAAAAGAGTGTAAATCCCGAAAACCCAAGCCACCATCACACTTTGGTATACATAGCTTCCACCAGGAGAACCAATGCATTTTGTTGTTTTCTTCATCATCTCCCCACCAATATTGAGCAATTACATCCATAATATCTTTACACACTCCCTTTGGTAGACAAAATACTGACATAGCAAAGACAATATTTTGTTCCAACAGGATAGTGGAGTTAGTGCGTGGTTGGGGTGTCTTTACACATGGTGTCAGCCGATGATGATTTGTTTGGGCCTATGATGAGCTTCTGTTTAACGCTAAAATGTGAACTGTTGTTGCAACGCTAACATGGGGCGGCCTACAAAGCTTTTGTTCGCTCAGTTTGGCTCCTTGCTTCTCTTGTTCATTTAGTTTTATCCCCTTGGCCCAGTGCTAAGTCAGAAAAAGAGGCTATCTTTTTTCTGAAAAAGTTAGTTGAATTAAAAGATGTTCAAGGATTTCTAAGAAAATTGCAAAATTTAAAAATTATGAAATTATGAAATAATCATGTATTTTAAATATATTCACGAATTTCACAAAATGTTGGCAAATTAAATAAGTTATCATATTTAAAAAATATTCACAAACTTGAAAAATATCCACAAATTTAATAAATATTAATGAATCTAAAAAATGTGATTCTTTATGTTTTTCATGTTCACAAAAATTAATAAGTACTCATGAATTAAAATGTGTAAAAAAGAAAAGAAAGAAAAATAAAACTAAACAACACACACCATTATAGAAGGGGTCGAATGACCCCACCCCGAAGCATCAGGACACTTCAAATCAAGGGAGCTTAGGGGCTGTTTGGTTCTTGCCAGTGTCGGCCCTGCCAATCTTGTCGAGCCAAATATTTAGCGCGGGATCTGGCCGCCTCAGTTTTGCCAACGATTTTTGCGTCGAAGTGAACTGAAGAAGTTGGGGTGGGTTGGGCGCGCCAAAAAATTGATGCCAATTCAAATAGGGCGCCAAGCCTGGTCAACGACCCAATTTTTTGATCGGCAGCTGAGGGTTGCGATCAAACAGCCCCTTATAGCATCTCTATAGATTGCCAACATATGGCAGTCCACCGAACGATGCTCTGGAAATAATCATACTCCTACTACTGTAGTGTCGACGACACTATCTGAGATCAGCTCAAGCTATGGGGAGAAGAAGCTTCCGATACCTTGCAACTGCTAACGCTTGCCATGACCAGTTGCTGCCAGGGATTTCCCGTTTCTTACCAAACTGAACCTAGGCATTTTATTACGATATGTATTGTGAATCTACCATGACCTTGAAGATCCCAAATTGGTGGCAAGGGGGCGTGCATCTGATGATGCCTGCCATGTTGTCAGCACCCCTGGCCTACAGGGCAGTGACGACCAGCGCTCTCCCCTGCCTCCCAGGCCGGTGCGGGCTCGCCAGGCCAACCGAAGGGTAGTTGGGCCCGAGTGGGTGTAAGCTGGGCCGACCCAGGCAGCCACCTACTTAACCACTCGCTCACGCTACAGCCAGGCATCCAGTGGATCAACGACGGCGGCATGGCTTTTCCTTGTTCCCCTTTCTCTGTATGAACCCCAGCTCGATCGAGATTCTTGTAATCGTTGCTGATTGTACTCTGAGAGATTGCTACCGGTAAAATACATAAATCCCCCACTCTTGCTCCTAACATCTGGTATCAGAGACATCCACCACCTCTTCCCTCGCGCGATCTGGCGCAATTCATCGAGACTCGCCGTCTTCGCCAAGCGCGGTTCCAAATCGAGGCCATGGATCCAACCATGAAGGAGTACATGGAGAAGATCACGACCTCCATGGATGAGTTTCACCTGGAGTTGCGCAGCAACACGGCGGCAATCCACACGCATACCGCCAAGCTGGACGATCTGACGGCCCGGCGGCCCGATCTGGAGCGCCGCGCCGACCTCCTTGCCGATGCGGTGGCGGATCTGCAACAAGGGCGGCTGCCTGCGGCGGCAGCGCCTGGTGTGGCGGCCAAGGAGATCAGCGCCCCCGATCCCAAGCTGGGTACGGGAACTGCGGCAATCTCACAACCACACGGGTCAGCGGACCACGGCGACGCATTCCTTCACCGGGAGCCGGTGCTGGCCACCCCGCCAGCGCCCCTCCCGGGCACTGGTGAGTATTCCCTTCAGTCGCCCGGTCCTATCGCTTCTCCCTTTTTGCACGCAAGTCAATTGCTCGCTGGTTTGGGACAAGCCCACCCTTCTGTAGTATTTCCACAGTTCACCGGCGAAAACCCAAAGTTGTGGAAAACGCTATGCGAACAATACTTCAACATGTTTGGCATTCATTCTGTGTTTTGGGTGCCCATGGCTGCACTCAATTTTTCTGGTACTGCATCCATTTGGTTGCAATCGGTTCAGAACAAGTTGTCTACCTTCGATTGGGAATCATTTGCTGCATTGCTCTGTACACGATTCGGTCGGGATAGACATCAGAACCTGATTAGGCAGTTCTATACAATCCGCCAGACCTCTTCAGTTGTTGAATACATTGAGCGTTTTGAATCAATTATGAATCACTTGGTTTCTTATGCCGACAACACTCATCCTTGCTTTTACATGACTCGTTTTGTCGAGGGACTCCGAGCGGATATTCGTGCGGTGGTTCTGGTGCAGCGACCGCCTGATCTGGATACGGCGTGCTCGCTCGCCTTGCTCCAGGAGGAGGTCGTGGGCTGCTCCTATTCTGTGGCGCCACCGACGCCACCACCGCGTGCGGTGGACACGGGGCCGCGTCCAGGCGGGGCGCTTCCCCTGCCGCTCCCTCTGCCACGCACGACACCGACGCCAGCGGCGCTCGCAGCTGCGGATCGTCGAGGGCTCAACGGCGCACGAGCAGATAGTTCCAAGGTCAAGGCGCTCCGTGAATACCGTCGCGCGCGCGGACTCTGCTTCAAGTGCGGCGAGCGGTGGGGGCAGGATCACACTTGCCCCACCACTGTATAACTTCATGTGGTTGAGGAGCTCCTGGAACTGTTCGGCATCGACTCTGTCAGCGTCAACGAGCAGTCACCACCACCGAAGATGGCGATGGCCATTTCCAAGCATGCTCTGACAGGCGACACTTCTCCGCGCGCGTTTCAAGTTCATGCGTGGCTCCAAGGCCACAAAATCCTCATGTTGGTGGATTCGGGAAGTTCCACATCCTTTGTTGACGCTCAGCTGGCTTCTAAGTTGGAAGGGGTTGTTCCTTTGGCTCGCCCAGGTCGGGTCAAGGTTGCTGGGGGGGGGGGGGGGGGGCTACAATGCAGTGCATCCATTCCGCAGTGCAAGTGGGTTTCTCAGGGGCATGAATTTGTGACTGACATGAAAGTCCTCTCACTTGGTACTTATGATGCGATCCTCGGAATGGATTGGTTGGAGCAAAACAGCCCCATGACAGTTGACTGGAAAGGCAAACATATCGCGATTCCGTCACCTTCCGGGGTGGTGCATATTCACGGCCATCCTTCAACCTCCTCATGCCCTGTCATCAACATTCTGCAGTTAGACAGTCTCTGTCGTCAGTGGGCAGTTCCACACATGGCGAGGTTGTACCAAGTTGCTTTGGGGGACGGTGAAGAGCAAGATGTCACTTCGGAATGCATTCAGGTTGTACTTGATCAATATCAGGACGTTTTCGGCGAACCAGAAGGGCTTCCCCAAAAGCGCGGTTGTGATCATCATATACCTTTGATGCCAGGGGCACAACCGGTGAATATTCGTCCATACCGGCACAAGCCTGAGCATAAGACAGAAATAAAGAAGTAGGTGGCCGACCTACTCAGGCAGGGGATCATCAGGCGAAGTGCCAGTCCATTCGCATCGCCGGTTATTTTGGTGAAGAAGAAGGATGGAACATGGCGCCTCTGTATTGACTATCGCCAACTCAATGCGATGACCACTGTGCCCAAGTTCCCAGTCCCAGTTATTGAAGAGTTGCTCGATGAACTCCACGGTGCAGTATGGTTCTCGAAGCTGGATCTCCGGGCGGGTTACTATCAGATTAGGATTGCTGAAGGTGATGAGTATAAAACTGCTTTCCAAACTCACTCAGGGCATTTTGAGTTCCTGGTGCTTTCTATGGGCTTAGCAGGAGGACCATCCACTTTCAATGGTGAGATGATTGATACTTTACATCCGGCGCTCCGCAAATTCGTGCTCCTCTTCTTTGATGATATTTTAGTCTTCAGTCGCACTCTGGAGGATCATAAATCTCATCTGGCGCAAGTTCTTCAGCTGCTGCGACGCGATCAGTGGACGCTTAAACCCTCCAAGTGTTGTTTTGGCCAGCAGCGTCTGTCGTATCTCGGGCACATTATCAGTTTGGAAGGAGTTGCCACGGACCCCAGCAAGGTTGCAGCAGTGTCTCAATGGCCCACACCATCAGATACTAAGGAAGTACGCCGGTTCCTTGGGCTTGCTGGTTATTATCGCCGTTTCGTGCGTCATTTTGGAATCATAGCACGGCCTTTGTTTAATCTGCTCAAGAAAGGAGTCCCATTTGTATGGACCCAGGAAACAGAAGAATCCTTCCAGCTCCTTAAGCAAGGGCTTGTCACAGCATCGATGCTTGCCATGCCCAACTTTTCTCAGCCTTTCATTGTCGAGACATATGCTTGTGATCTAGGTGTCGGGGCAATTCTGCAGCAACAAGGTCATCCGATCGCGTATATGAGCAAGGCATTGTGTCCAAAGTACCAGGGACTATCCACTTATGAAAAAGAATACCTGGCGGTGGTCGTGGCAGTGGACCAGTGGCGCCCTTATCTCTAGCATAACGAGTTTGTGATTCAAACGGACCAGCGGAGTCTAACTCATCTTGAGGAGCAAAGATTGACCACCCCCTGGCAGCAGAAAACTTTTACTAAGCTCTTGGGGCTCCGTTACACAATCAGATACAAGAAAGGTGCAGAAAATGGAGGAGCGGATGCCTTGTCGCGAGCCACGCACACTGACCAACTGCATACGGTCTTGTCTTGCACCCCTAGTTGGATGGAGGATATCAGCAGCAGCTATAATGCTAATCCACATGCACAAAAGCTGCTCGAGCAGCTCGCTATTAGGGCAGATCCTAAGGGGCGATTTTCCTTGGAACAAGGCATTCTTCGGTTCAGAGGGCGAATTTGGCTCGGTGGCGCGACTGCTATGCAGCAGCAGGTTATTGCCGCGTTCCATGACACACCGATCGGTGGCCATTCTGGATTTCCAGTCACTTGGCGTCGGGTGCGTCGACTGTTTGCCTGGCCCAAGATGAAGACTCACATACAACACTATGTCAAGTGCTGTCCAACCTGTCAACAGGCGAAACCAGATCGTGCCGCTTATCCAGGGCTGCTCGAACCTTTGCCAGTACCTAAGGAATTCTGGGAAATGATCAGTATGGATTTTGTCGACGGACTGCCATCGTCTGGAGGAGTGAATTGCATCTTGGTCATTGTTGACAAACTGACAAAATTTGCCCACTTCCTTCTGTTGGCTCACCCATATACAGCTTCAGAAGTCGCCCTCCTCTACATGAATCAAGTATACAGGCTACATGGGTTTCCCGGCTCAATCATCTCGGACCATGACCCGGTGTTTACCAGCCACTTCTGGCAGGAGCTATTCAAGTATGCTGGCACTGGCCTTCGAATGAGTTCAGCCAATCATCCGTAGACTGATGGGCAAACTGAGCGTGTTAACCAATGCCTGGAAACATTTCTTCAGTGCTTCACCCAGGCCTGCCCCCGTCGCTGGAGTTTCTGGATTCCTCTTGCCCAATTCTGGTACAATTCTTCTTATCACTCTTCCATTGGCATGTCTCCTTTCCGAGCGATGTACAGGCATGAACCACGGCAGTGGGGAATCACGGCAACAAGAGCTTGTTCAGTGCCAGCGCTGCGCTCTTGGCTGGATGAACGAGCAGTGGTGCAAGACCTACTACAGCAGCATCTGAACCGAGCTCGGCAAGTTATGAAGCAGCAAGCTGACAAGAAGCGTTCGTTCCGGGTGTTTGAAGTGGGAAATCTGGTCTACTTGAAGCTACAACCGTACATCCAGACCTTCGTCGCCCCGCGAGCATGTCACAAGCTCTCATTCCGGTTTTTCGGCCCTTACAAGATCGTCGCTCGAGTGAATGATGTTGCCTACAAGCTGCTGTTGCCGGAGGATGCACAAGTGCACCCGGTCTTTCATGTATCACAACTCCGGAAGGCTTTTGTCCCAGGTATGGAGGTTTCTGCAGATCTTCCGGTTCATTCTGATATTCCTGCTGTACCTGTGAAGATGCTCGAGCAGCGCTGGCGAAGTCGCCGGGGGGCCATGGTGGAGCAAGTCCTCGTTCGTTGGTCCAACCCAGCCGCGGTGCCTGATTCATGGGAGGACCGTGCAGCGCTCCAAGCTCGGTTCCCAGCGGCTGAGGCTTGGGGGCAAGCCTCGACACAAGAAAGGGGGGATGTCAGCACCCCTGGCCTACAGGGCAGTGACGGCCAGCGCTCGCCCCCGCCTCCCAGGCCGGCGCGGGCTCGCCAGGCCAACCGAAGGGTAGTTGGGCCCGAGTGGGTGTAAGCTGGGCCGACCCAGGCAGCCACCTACTTAACGACTCGCTCACGCTACAGCCAGGCATCCAGTGGATCAACGGCGGCGGCATGGCTTTTCCTTGTTCCCCTTTCTCTGTATGAACCGCAGCTCGATCGAAATTTTTGTAATTGTTGCTGATTGTACTCTGAGAGATTGCTACCTATCAAATACATAAATCCCCCACTCTTACTCCTAACACATGTCCTGGGTGTCCGGCCGGCAGTCCGTGGATTGTTGCCATGCACTTGTCCAACGGCGCACGGGTGACATGATTGCCCACCGTTCGCCCCAGCGACCCGCCAGTGGCCACCAGATGCTACTACCACCCCGTGACCGACTAATTACACTAACAAGCATTTCGTTCAAAAAAATACCAAGCAAATTAAAAAAAATCTGAAATTTTGGGATATGAAATCTGGGTATTCGATCTTTTCCCGTGTGAAATTTCGTGAAAAAATACCAGGAAACGTATCTGTGGCAAAAAAGACAAAAAATTCTTATGTATAGAAAAACACTGTTTAGATGGATTTTTGTTCGGACAGTATTTCACACGGGAGTAGATCGAGGACCCAGGTTTGGTATCCCCAAAATTCAGATTTTTTTTGATTTTTTGGTATTTTTTATGATTAATTTTTGTATAGGGGTGTGGAGTACCCAAAAGCTCCTATGTATTTTCCGTGAAGGACGAGGCTTTGGAGCTCTCAGGTGCTCCGCACCCTCATACGAGCATTTCGTTCAGAAAAATATCAAGAAATTAAAAAAAATCTGAAATTTTGGCATATGAATCGTTGTGAATCCTCATGTGTCTCCACAAATGGCTAGCATATTTTGTCAGCACTTCTCTTCCTGCCAGAATAACACCCAGTACGTCGCGATGATAGTTGAGGCTATGGGCAACTAGAAGGGAAGTGAATGCTGTGAATGGCCAGAAGGGAAGTGGGGCTATTTATAGCTGCGAGCGGCTGGAAACTTGGCAGGGGCTAGTAGGGAGCTGAAACTTCCCTTCCGTGTGAGCGGTTTGCCGATGATGCGCTCTCCATATCGAGGCCTCTAGTTGATTCTCCTCGGCCATATATGGAGCATGCTCCATAAATCATGGCGATTTGGGTCCGGATGTCGACTCTGTTAGAGTGGTCTTTTCGGTCAAAATCGTCATATTGGCGATTGTATGTTGATCGGACCAACATGTCAACCATGTTGGATTGCTCTAAGTGTAAGTTATTTTCCTGGCTTGTGTTCCCTAGCCGACTTTCTAGGAAGACGATTTGTAGCACGTAGGTGCGCGGGCACGCAATCCCCTTTTTATTTTTTGCTTCCGATTTTTAATTTTCATATCTTCTCAATGAAGAGTCCAAATTAAATTACGTTTGCATATTCGTCTTTTTGGTGAAAAGGGCTTTCAAATGAGATCCATTTTGAATATGTGACTGACAAAATCTTTCGTTTCACAAGTTGTGGCCGACAAGACATTAAGTTTTAAGTTTTAACTTTCAAAATTTGGTAAGAGCGACCGACACACTCATAGGTTGCAAAACCCGTGACTGACAAAATTGTATGTTTCAGAAACTAAAACTTCAAACTTATTGTGCTCTCGTGCAGGATCCAACGACATTACGAATCGCGGGGCAATCGGGCAACTGCGCAGCTGGGCTCGTGCGTGCCTTTGTACCTTGCTTGTACCTGCGAATTTCCGCGACTTTGCATAACTAATTTGCTCGTCGTGAGTAGCCGCCACTATCTTCGAAGTCCTGAACCCATAACTCATGGTTGCAACGAGTGCTCCTACACAACTACAATGCGTTGCAGTTTTTTCTAGTGTATATGTTCCTCAACACAACATAAGTAAAATGGCTACTTTTTCCTAATAAGGCGGATGTTCGTATATTATGTAAAATGAATCTTTGCAAAAATATCCTTATAGAAATGAAAAATAGATTCAAGTTCTTGGGTGCCGAAATCTTCTTCCTTCCACATTCACCAGCGGTGTGACGTGAGCAAGCTCGCTGTCGCTTCTAGGCATCAGTCTTAGAACTCGCTTAAATTCAGAAGTTTTTACATGTAGCAGTTGAAAAGTCGTTGATGACCAAAAGATGTCAACATCACGATTTACGTAGCAAATTATTGCCTCATAGACGAAAAGACTATAGATGGCCTATAGAAGGCCCCATGTTTGGCCAGAGGGTGTCAGGAACACAAATCTCACACGCACCCTGAGGAGGTTGAGACTGGCCAACCTTTGCCTGTCAGAATGGGATTCAAAGGACCAAGACGCATGACCACGTCGTCCGCTCTGTAGGACATGCCAGCAACACAACCCTACAGATGAGAAAGCAAAGGGATTTTTATTTCTGTGCCCCTAGTTCATTAGTTGTACTCATTCATCCCCACTCTGTTAACTTTTGCCCACCTTTTCCTACTTCCTTGCCCGAAACCCTCAGAACATGTTACAACGGATGTTGCCGTCGGGTCAATGCATTTGACCGTTAACTCTAGCGAGTGGGGCCGCTAGGGCCGAGTAGACCTTTGACCGTTACCCGACCGTACATGGTATTCGTATACGTGGGCGCATGCAACTGACCGCGGTTGCGGGGTAGCACGTGTCCATGGGACATGCCCGAAACGTCCCATCGTATAAATGAGGGGGAACCACCTTGCGGCGCATCATCCCTACCATTCCCCCAGGGTTTCCCCCAAATCCACTCCCTACCGCATCGTCTTTCTCTCCCCCACCGGCGTCGTCTCGCTCTCCTCCACTGCCTACACCGCACCATCTCGCTCCCCCCACCGCATCCTCTTCCTCACCTTCATCGCCTCCATCTGCCCGGAGATGGCCGCAACTCGTGGCGACGCCGGCGCAGCGGCCGAAGATGTGGTCGAGCTGCAGGGCGCGGTGACCGCGGATGTCGGCGGCGTCCACAGCGGTGCAGGGAAGAGAAGGAGGTGGCGGGCTCCGCCTCAACGCTGCAGAAGGTGACGGCGTCGAGCTGCGCAGTCCATCCCGATACCCCCGATGCACAGCCTGGCGAGGAGCAGGAGGTATTTGCACTTGTTTTGCTTGAGGATATTAGCTTGTAGAGTTAGTTGCATTCGTTAGATTGTGGATTCATATGGTAGTTCAGATGGTTAGAGTTGTTGGTTTGATGGATGGGTCGGGGTTTTCTGTATTGGGGGATGAGGGTTTTTGTACTAGTGTTTGTTGGATAAATTCATTGCAAAAATGCTAGATAGATCTGTTTATTAGATGTGATTCAATGCTACACAAATGTATACTTATTAGATTTGTTTTTAATGCTCACAGATTGGGGTTTTTAATGTTACAGACATGTATGCTTATTAGATTGGGTCCCTATTAGATTTGTTTTTGAATGCTACTCAGATTGGGGTTTGGAATGTCATATGCCCAAATGGAATCCATTGATTAATAAGTTATTTGATTTATTAGTTTATAAATTTCTCCACAATATGTAGTTATATTAGCTCTGTTGTTCAATGTGTGTGCATGGCAATGGAAAACACAAATAGGATCATAGTATATTGGGAGTATATTAGTCCTATGATCAATGTGTCATGTGTGCATATATAAATTTTCAATTGGCTACTAGTGATGGATGTAATTGTATATTCAGGAGGATGATGGTTGGGGGGGAAGGGGGAAACAGGAAGCTGGCTCAGTACGACCCGTACGGTCCGGAGTTTAGTGACGATGAAGAATATGAGGTAAGCCTACTTGAAATTTGGATTGTTCATTTAGTTCCTTTGACATGGTGTATATGAATCTATAATGTATTAATGCAATTCATTCATGTGTGCAGTATGATTCTGGAGATGATATGTACAAGGGCAACGTCGTGTTCTTCATAGCCAAGGAGGTGAAGAAGATCAAGGCCAAGGGAGTTGCTTCCTTCCACAACCGCAAGATCAAGAAGTGGCACTGCCCCTACTGCACCACCAAGCCAAAGCCAAAGGATGGACTCTTCGATCACCTCCTGTCTCATGCAGAGGATGTAGCGATTCGCGGGGAGGACTACATGATTAGGGGGCAGCATGCTGTGCTCGCGAAGGCCCTGACTCCGGCGTGATGTGATGATGTGATGCTGTGATGAACTGAATCTTTATCTTTTGGGTTACTTTGGGTCCGGTTACTTTTGGTAAACTGAATGTGCCTGTTTATGGTGTGTTGAACTGAATCTATGGTGATGCTAGTAATGTATTATGCTATCTATATTTCTCTCTCCTTAAATTTGCCTGTGGTGTATGGTTAGTTCTGTTTAGATGTTGTGAACTATGAGTTTAGGTGCTGCAATGATCACACATGTTGTTTCAGTGTTGCTTCACTGATCAGACATGTTGTTTCAGTGTTGCTTCACTGATCACACAAGTTGTTTCAGTGTTGCTTCACTAATCACACATGTTGTTTCAGTGTTGCTTCACTCATCACACATGTTATTTGTCTCATGTTTATTAATCAAATCAAATGCATGCTTTTTCCCACCAGCATGTTTCATTATCCGATGTTTTGAACCGACATTCGATAGGACAGTATAAATTCAAGAAAATGGAAAAACAAACCTTGGTCAACTATCTATGTTTGTGTAGGAGATCATGTGTGCAAAATTTGAGGTGATTTAGACGAGGTCAAAGAAATTTGAATTTGAGAAATGTGCTCCCAGGCTAGGGTAAACAACCCATTTGTAATCAAGTTTTTTTGGACCTACTCTAAATGAGCCAAATGTTTTTTATTAACACCTATTCAATCTATATAGTGTAGATTCAAAGTCTCGCTATTTTTTGAATTAATCTTCATATTTTTACATTTTTTGGAAAAATATGCTTTAATATAAAAACTATTAAAAACACGTTTAAAATATGAAATGGAAAACTAAGTTTAGATCTTTCTTATTCACTTTGAAATAAAGCTTTGGTGATTTTTTTAATTTTTTTCAAAAACAGAAGGTAACCCTACCTCATCTCATTGAACTCTATGAAATCTTGTAGGTGATAGCTCATATGTGTGAAGGTTTTCTCATGAAAATGACCATAGACCAAGTTTATGATTTTTGGTTGGTAACATGTCACATAAGACAACATTGTGCGCATGCTTTATTTTTTTTTTGATTTTTTGAAAATTAATGGTGCTCATTTGACCTCGATCATGCCAACTAGGTTTTTTTCATGAAAATGACCATAGACCAAGTTTAGTATTTTTCCTCGTTAGTGTGTCTTATACAACGACGAACGGCGAAGGTTTCATAATTTTTCGATTTTTTTTAAATTAGTTATGCTCAGTCAAAGCTTTCGAAACCCCGTCGACCAGCTAAAAACCCCTCTAAACCCCGTGGGATTTCGCCTAACCCTAGCTCTGAATGTCAGCCGTCCGATCATACCCTGGTGCCAAGCGACAACCCTGAGATGTGGTCTTCTAGAAGGAATTCGGTCGGCAGGCTGCGTGCAGGCTCCGGGCCGTTGGATCACAAGGACGGCTCCACATCGTTGGATCGTGGGGCGATCCGCGAGAGGCGATCCTGTTGGTTGTGCTTGGCTGCCCGCCCATCACTGACTCCGCGAAAAAACATTGTTATTGGGCCCACAAGGAAACCAAGCTCTGGTTGGGCCGTCGAATTGCGTCGTTGTTTTGTGAACATGCTGGCTGTGTTTTTTGTGAACGTGTTGTCTCTGTTTTTTTGCATCGTTTGAAATTACACAACAATTGACATTGTGTAGAAAATTTAGTTCTTTTTGTTCTATACAAATGCAAAATGACCAAATTAATAAGGGCCAAATTTATTTTTATCATGCAAAATTGCCACAAACTATTCAAAAATGGGCCATTTTGCATTTGTATAATGGCCACAAGCCCTCTATTTTTTTATCATGCAAAATGACCAAATTTATAAGAGCCAAAATTATTTTTATCATGCAAAATGGCCACAAGCCCTTTAAAAATTGTCTTTTTTGTTCATATAATATATATGACCACGGATTCCCACGCGTGCAATTAGCTTCTTTTTTTCTTTTCAAATCACCGTTTCCCACGCGTATACACTCCCGATGCTGGGGTGGGTTTGAAAACGGGCTACTTTACATTTGACCCCGTTATTGCCACGGCCAAATAACACGTAGCACTACGACTATTTAATCCACCCTTTGCCTTTGCCACTCCTCATCCATCTCCCATCCTCTTCCATCTGCCCTTCTTGCTCTTCGACCCCTTCTCCTTCTTCTGCACATCCCTCAACCATGCATTACACCGGACCAACCTACCGCTTCCCACCCACCGTGCCGGAGAGGCTCTATCCTACTGGTGTGTACGTTGATCGCACACTACGTGTGTGGGCGATATCAAGGTTGAGGACCGCATGGAACTTCACCGAGTTCTTCCTCTCGTCCGGCTACCACCACCTCCCGCGGGGATCTCCAACAATGTTCCGCGCCAAGGAGGTAATCCAAAACCGGGTGGTGGTTGCTCTCCTTGCCCACTTCACCAACACATTCGACGCCTTCTACCGCCTCGGCCAGGTGTTTTGGTGTGGCTCCGAGTTCATCGCTTTCACCACCCACAACAGGTTCATGGAGTACACCAACATCTTCCCCGTTGCGGCGCGCATGCACACTCTCCCATACCCCATCGACAACGCCCCGAAGGAGTAGTGAAAAGGGCGCCCGGAGGAGGAGTGAGGTGGAGAAGGCGGTGGCTAGGGTTCTAAACCCTCTATCTTTTTTTAGTCTATGTTATGTTAAGTTTTAATTGAACCATGTTGGAGTTGTTATGGGCTTGTTGGCCCTTTTCTTAAGTTCTATTAATAAGTTTTCTATCTATTCTATTATTAAGTTCTTCCTAGTTTCAACTATGTGATCGTGCTATGGGCTTGTTGGCCCTATCTACATATTGGGACTACATATTTGTTGATTATTTTCTTAGAGAGCTTGGTTTCTTAGTAGGGTTCCCTTGTTAGTTACCACATAGTGCATGCAAGCAAGCTTTGTTAGTAGGGATGAATGAGTAGAGCTAAGAAAGGGAGTGGCTCTTTTTTTACACAAGCCACAAATATGTAGCCACCTGGCTAGAAGAGAGGAACCAGCGGCAGTGACCGTCGCTGCATCCGTGGCGGCTGGCGTGCAAGAAAGTTGTTCGGTTAGTGCATCGTGGCGGACGCATCAGCACATGCAGGCTTGGTCGGCGCATGCAGGCTCGGTCGACGCATTGTGGCATCGTGACATCGGCGCATGCAGGCTCGATCGACGCATGCAGGCAGGCTTTGCTGGGTGCATGCATAGCAAGCTTCTGTCCTGGCGGTGCGCGCATGCGTTTAATGCATGGGACGACCCAACAAAACAATGGCCCAACGGTCAAACAACGACACCACCCAACGCAGCCCCACTTGTCAGGTCCAACGGACGACGCAATCCAGCGCGGCCCCACTCGTCAGAGTTAACGGTCAAGCCTTTGACCCGGCGGGAACGTCCGTTGTGACCAGTTATGAGGGTTTCTGGCAAGGGAGTGGGGAAAATTGAGCAAAAGTTAAGAGCGCAGGGATGAATGAGTAGAGCTAAGGAACTAGGGGCACCGATGTAAAAAACCCAAAAGCGAAGATCCGAAGAACCAGATATGGAGACACTTCATCATCAACACGCATAGATGGTGACCCCATCGTATCACCAGAGTGGACAAAGACAAAACATAACTTTATTTCTAACCCTACCACCACCGGACCAGAGCCGTGGGGTCTCCGCTCCCTCCAATGCCGGAGCGACAAACGGAGGAATAGGGGCCCCACGATGCATGGAAGAGGGTAGATCAACCGCCGCCCTAGTCGCTGTAACACCCCATTAGTTAAGCTACAATAACCTCCCCTCTAACCTTGCCAAGTCATCATGTTACTCAAGCTTAAGTGCCACTTGCTCACGATAAAACTCAAATTCAAATTTAAATCAAAGGTCCAATTTCTATTTCTTCAATCTGTCCAACAAAAATGTTCATTGGGTTGCATATAATCACTATTTTACTATCATGTGTAAACAAACATTATTTGAGTTAATAAAATACCCTTAACCTATTTAAAATAGGGCTAGCAACTTTAATTATACGCACTTAAAATTCAAAACATAAATCAAACAAATTACTTTAGACCCCACACTTTTTGTGGTAGCCCAATATATTACATAGTAATTATGCGCAAAATTTTCATTTAAAACCAAATTCATTTGGTGGCTGAGGTAAATAGAATGGTAGCTATTTTTTTTACAAAAAAATGTAAATAAGAAAAACTACTATGCACTGCAGCCCACTGCTACAGTGCAGCCCAGCCCACATCGGCTGGCCTTTTCATCTACATCTCAACAGAGAAGGAGGCAGAGGCCATGGCGTGGCCTCAGCACACCCGCCCATGGCGCGGATGGCCACACGTCGAGCATCCGTCGGCTCCCCGCCGTCGGCAACACCTACTTGACCTCATCGACCCCCTGGCGAACCCTAGCCCCCACTCACCCCTCTCCTTCGCTCGCCCTCCTTTCTCCCGCGCGCAACAGAGCCACCGCCGCCATGGTTCTCGTCGTCCTTGCGCACACCGAGCTCCCCGCGCCCTAGGAACTTGCTGGTCCGCTTCCCCGTCGTTGACCACGTCGTCTGTAAGGCCCAGCTCAGGCGAGGACGCCTCCAAGCCCGGGGTCGACCGCCTTCTTCAACCTCTGCCCGTCGGCGATCTCCTTCAATCCGCTGCCGTTCGTCCACCCCGGCGTCCATGAGCCGTCCGCACGACCTCACGGTGAGCACCACATCAAAAGCCCCCTGATTCCCATTCGATTCCTCCCCGTAGCTGTCATCCCTACCTGTAGCGTTGACCCCGTCCCTAGGAACTTGCTGGTCCGCTTCCCCGTCGTTGACCACGTCGTCTGTAAGGCCCAGCTCAGGCGAGGACGCCTCCAAGCCCGGGGTCGACCGCCTTCTTCAACCTCTGCCCGTCGGCGATCTCCTTCAATCCGCTGCCGTTCGTCCACCCCGGCGTCCATGAGCCGTCCGCACGACCTCACGGTGAGCACCACATCAAAAGCCCCCTGATTCCCATTCGATTCCTCCCCGTAGCTGTCATCCCTACCTGTAGCGTTGACCCCGTCCATCCCATGCTCCGGCCGCTGCCGTTTAGCCGCCTCGCGCTTCAGCCGCCATCGATGGGGGTTCGCCCCGTCCACCCTCACGCTTGACCGTCCACACATGGTCGCGCTCGCGCACTCGCTCGCGCCGTGCCTACCTCTGCTTCCCTGCCTCGGTTGACCGCGCTCGTCGCGAGCTCCCAGCCGCCCCGGCCGCGCCCGCGGGTGCGTGCTGCGTCGTCACGCACGCCCGGGCCGTGCCCCGTGCGCAGCTGCTGCGCTACTGCCGTGCTGCTCACCTGCTGCGTTGCTGCTGCCTGCCGCTACGCTCGACTGCTGCCGTGGGCGCCCGTGCAGCCCCGCGCCTCCGCCCCTCGCTGCTAGTTGCGCTGGTGCTCACTGCTTGGCCGTTGCTTGCTGCTATGCGTATCTGCTACTCCGCTGCTCTGCTTGCTGTGCACTGCTTGCTACTGTAGCTGTTACTCGTTAGCTTTTTAATTTCTACATTGACTAAGCCTCTAAACAGCCCTTAATCAGCGGTTAAATAGTTGTTAATATGTGTAAAAATAATATGAGTAGATAGTACACTTGATAAGTCTTAAATGTTTTCATTGGACCAAATCCACTAGATGCATGGATTAAATCCTATGAAAATCATAAATTGCTATAATCTGTTAAACAGAGAACATATTTAACCTCTAGCATTGTGTGCGTGCTGTGCGTGTGGCCGGCTGGGTTCTGTGCCTAGTAGTGGCCGGCCCTTGTTAGTACTAGGTTTATGCACTAGTATTAATTAATTAATTAGTGCTAAGTTTTAGTTTAGTAGTAGATGATATGTAGGCCCCATTAAATAAGTTAGGTTTATTTAATTGTTTCGATAAATAGTCCATGATATGTGGGTCATAGCTCTTTTTTTGACTAGTCAAATTGACTTGGTCAACTTGAATTAAAAGTAATTTAGAAAATCTAAAATATTGTTAAATCTTTGAAAAATTATAAAAAATAATCCGTAACGCGGATGAAAAAGTTTTATACATGAGAGTTGCTCAGAACGACGAGACGAATCAGATACGCAGCCCGTTCGTCCGCTGCACATCCCTAGCATAGCGAACTCGCAACTTTCCCCTCCGGTTCACACCTGTCTGAAAACGCGAAACATCGGGGATACTTTTCCGGATGTTTCCCCCCTTCGCTGGTACCACCTCGTACCGCATTAGGGCACACCTAGCATCACGCTTTGTCATGTCATGCATCGTCATGCATTTGTTTGCATTATATTTATTGTTTCTTCCCCCTCTTCTCTCGCTAGACACCGAGACCGACGCCGCTACTACCCAGTACGACTACGGTGTTGACGACCACTCTCTCTTGCCAGAGCGACCAGGCAAGCCCCCCCTTGATCACCATATATCGCTTACTCTCCTCTATACTGCTTGCATTAGAGTAGTGTAGCATGTTACTGCTTTCCGTTAATCCTATCCTGATGCATAGCCTGTCATTGTTGCTACAACTGTTGTTACCTTTACCTGCAATCCTAATGCTTAGTATAGGATGCTAGTTTATCATCAGTGGCCCTTCATTCTTGTCCGTCTGCCATGCTATACTATCGGGCCGTGATCACTCGGGAGGTGATCACGGGTATATACTATATACTTTATATATGATACTTGAGGTGACTAAAGACGGGTCGGCTCGTAGGAGTACCCGCGAGTGATCCACGGATTGGGTCCGAAAGGACGTTTGTCCCGACGGCCCTCTGAGTGGATCTTTGTGACGAAGCGACAGGGCAGGTTGAGACCACCTAGGAGAGAGGTGGGTCTGGCCCTGGTCGGCGTTCGCGGTTATTTCAAGATAACACGTTTAACGAGATCTTGGTATTTGATCTGAGTCTGGCTACTGGCCTATACGCACTAACCATCTACGCGGGGACAGTTATGGGCACTCGACGTCGTGGTATCAGCTGAAGCCTTCGTGACGTCAGCAACTGAGCGGCGCGCACCGGATTGGACTGGAACGCCTGCTAGGCTAGGTCTGCTTCCGGCCGCCCACGCAACGTGCGGGTGTGCTAAGGGCGATGGGCCCAGACCCCTGTGCGCTTAGGTTTAGAACGGCGTGCTGACCTCTCTGTTGGTCTAGGTGGGGCTGCGACGTGTTGATCTTCCGAGGCCGGGCATGACCCAGGAAAGTGTGTCCGTCCAAATGGGATCGAGCGTGTTGGGTTATGTGGTGCACCCCTGCAGGGAAGTTAATCTATTCGAATAGCCGTGATATTCGGTAACAGGACGACTTGGAGTTGTACCTTGACCTTATGACAACTAGAACCAGATACTTAATAAAACACACCCTTCCAAGTGCCAGATACAACCGGTGGTCGCTCTCTCACAGGGCGACGAGGGGAGAATCATCGGTTATGATTGTGCTATGCGATGTTACTTGGTGAACTTACCATCTACTCTCGTCTCCTGCTGCAAGATGGAGGTGGCCAAAAGCGTAGTCTTCGATAGGACTAGCTATCCCCTCTTATTCCGGCATTCTGCAGTTCAGTCCACATATGATACCCTTATGCTATTTGATACCAATGCATACATATGTAGTGTAGCTCCTTGCTTGCGAGTACTTTGGATGAGTACTCACGGTTGCTTTGCTCCCTCTTTTCCCCCTTTCTATACCCGATTGCCGCGACCAGACGTTGGAGCCCAGGAGCCAGACGCCACCGTCGACGACGATGACTACTACTACTCGGGAGGTGGCTACTACTACGTGCAGCCCGCTGACGGCGACCAGGAGTAGTTTAGGAGGATCCCAGGCAGGAGGCTTGCGCCTCTTTCAATCTGTATCCCAGTTTGTGCTAGCCTTCTTAAGGCAAACTTGTTTAACTTATGTCAGTAATCAGATATTGTTGCTTCCGCTGACTCGTCTATGATCGAGCTCTTGTATTCGAGCCTTCGAGGCCCCTGGCTTGTAATATGATACTTGTATGACTTATTTTATTTGTAGAGTTGTGTTTGTGATATCTTCTCGTGAGTCCCTGATCTTGATCGTACACGTTTGCGTGTATGATTAGTGTACGATTGAATCGGGGGCGTCACAAGTTGGTATCAGAGCCGACTGCCTGTAGGAATCCCCCTTTCACACTCCTTGGCCGAAGTCGAGTCTAGTCGATGAAAACTGTTTTACTAACATGGCTGTGTGCCTTATGGGCCACGTCGCCATTGGGTGGTGTTAGGATCTTTTACTTCTCGTCTATACTCTGGGACTCTGATCTCTCTTCTATTCGGGTTAAATGATTTTGCTAAAATCTAACTCTAGGTTCTCGTTACCACTTCCTGCCGGAGAGCCCTTTCATTACGGATGATCGACTGCTTCAACGGAAGATTTTGAAAATACTTTCCGATATTCTCTCGAGACCTTGTGCCTGTTGCTTTTGCAATTCCCTACCACCGAAAAATCCCTATGGATAAATACTTACACCTGTCGTTTTTATTTTTATTCCCAGTTGGTCTTGTTATTACAAGATACCTCAAAATACTCGTCGTTGTTTCGATAATCCTTTGAGCTTACTGCCTTGCTGTTCTTTGTCACCTGAATACCCCTATAGATAATTCTCGCACTTATCGAGTATCCGCTCATCCCCAGTTGTTCATGTGTTTCACAATGGTCTTCGAAATACTATTCGATCCCCCAAAAATCCTTAGTAGCTTATTGCTCTGCAATACTTGACTGCTTGCATGATGGATGCTTTCCATATGTCTGGCAATATTCGTTAGTATCCTTAGGCATCGTCATTTTGACCCCTTCCAGGATATCAATTGACTTCATGATGAGAAGTACCATCCTTGCCCTCGATGATTTGTGTTATCATCGACCACTTTATTGCCTTCCGTTCAACACAAACTTGTTCGTGTTTCATGATATACCTTGAGATCCTTGCTATCTAGCATTAGTTCTTTACCTTGGTCAAGAATGTCGTGAGAATTTCACCACCTTTTAAGAATTCTTGATACAAGTGATACTCCTTGTCATATCCGTTCGCTCCTTGGTCCCCGTGTTGTTTCTAACCGGAAAACCATCAATTGAACTATGACGTGCGAATTCAGAACTTCTAGCAAGCCTATTACTTTGAAGTTAATGGATGACATTTCAATGTGAGACCATTGGTTATCGAATCACCATTCTGACATTGATCATGCTACCTAAGCCCGTATTTTGGGTGCACCTTTCAACCAATGTTTAATTGTCTATGTTTCCCTCTAGCATACATCATTATATCATTTTATCTGACTAATGTTATCTCCTTGTTCACATAAATTATGGAAATCTATCTTCTTGGAGATCTCAATAAATTGTCGCCGAGTCAATCAGCCACCTCCTCACCTATCCTCGATTTAATAATGAACTCTTGTTTTCGAACTCGCTTCCATAGTTCAATTCCCGAGAATTTTACAATGTCAACTCGACAATTTGTGTTGCACCTTTCTTCTCGGGCATCCTGAGTCTGAGGTATCCTAACACCAATCAGACTTGAATCTCGGTCATATATGATGGTTGGAACATATTAACAAAGACTTATAACATTGGTCTTTATATGACCCGGTAAGGTGATGTCATTCCTAGCACACCTGGCCGAAGGACCTATTGTTATCATTTCCTTTTTAGCAAGGTTAGCCATTCTTCCATGAGGAAATTGTAAGGCTTATTCTATAAGTTGTTCCTGGTGAATCCTTTGAGTATCCAAGGTCCGACCTTGCTTGAAGACCATGTCAATGCTATCTCGAAGCATGTTTGTGGTACTTCGATTTTCAATAAAAACATTTGTAGCACAATGCTAAATTTTTCTTATCAATTATCCAAACACCTTTGTATGGGTAATGTCATGAAATTTCTCTCACCTTACCTAGAGAGTTTCCTACATTATATCCTGTCATGGATATCATGCTCGGCTTGTCCTTGGGAAGGATATACCCCTAATATTCCATTATTTGGTTTAACCTTTCTTGTGATCTATATGATCTAAGCAGTAATATTCTCCTGCTTATGTATATACCTCGGTGTACAATTCTGTCAGCAAGACCCTGTTACTATTGTTGATGACATTTCGGTAGCCACCAATGGACGAGAACCTTGCCTATTGGCCCGCCTCGTTCAACGAGCAGGAACATGGTTCTCTTCGTCCCTCGCCCTTGGTATCGATGTTGTTGCCGACATAACTGACAGACTACCCTCTGATACGCCTTACTATCATGACCGTGCAAGATGTCGGCCCCCTTCCTACTTTCAACCACATGGTGGGCCCATAACCCACAGTTCCACAGGATTGAAACCTGACTCTCCTGTACACCCTGCTGCCAACATTATTCCTAGAGCTTGACTTCGTATGTAGTTCACGGGCCACCTGCCTAGTGATCTATTCTGGTATCAGACGCAATACTTATTCCCATTGCTCTGAACCCTTTCACATTTCGTATCAGGCAACGAACGCTTGCCTATGCGCTTGAAGCTTCTACTTTGCACCTTCTTACTTTGCTCTCGATAATTTCTTAAGTTTCAATTCGAGAGTTACTTTTCGCCACCTTCCCTATTATTATCTACCGGTTAAGCAACCGTGCAGAGTTTCGTTCCTTTGAGTTACCCCTTATCATTTTACGTAAGTATGATGGGTTCCCGAAGAAAGGATGTCGACTTCATCACGATGACCTGGAGCAGAGGAATGAAGGCATCAACGTATTGGATTGACCTCTTCGAGAAGAGCAACCAACACCGAGAAGACCCGTTAGAATTTCGTAACCAAATCCCTTCCCCCTTGCTCCCCTCTTAAATCTCAGGACGAGATTTCTTGTAGTGGAGGAGATTTGTACACCCCATTAGTTAAGCTACCGTAACCTCCCCTCTAATCTTGCCAAGTCATCATGTTCCTCAAGCTTAAGTGCCACTTGCTCACGATCAAACTCAAATTCAAATTTAAATCAAAGGTCCAATTTCTATTTCTTCAAACTGTCCAACAAAAATGTTCATTGGGTTGCAGATAATCACTATTTAACTATCATGTGGAAACAAACATTATTTGAGTTAATAAAATACCCTTAACCTATTTAAAATAGGGCTAGCAACTTTAATTATACGCACTTAAAATTCAAAACATAAATCAAACAAATTACTTTAGACCCCACACTTTTTGTGGGAGCCCAGTATATTACATAGTAATTATGCGCAAAATTTTCATTTAAAACCAAATTCATTTGGTGGATGAGGTAAATAGAATGGTAGCTATTTTTTTTTACAAAAAAATGTAAATAAGAAAAACTACTATGCACTGCAGCCCACTGCTACAGTGCAGCCCAGCCCACATCGGCTGGCCTTTTCATCTACATCTCAACAGAGAAGGAGGCAGAGGCCATGGCGTGGCCTCAGCACACCCGCCCATGGCGCGCATGGCCACACGTCGAGCATCCGTCGGCTCCCCGCCGTCGGCAACACCTACTTGACTTCATCGACCCCCTGGCGAACCCTAGCCCCCACTCACCCCTCTCCTTCGCTCACCCTCCTCTCTCCCGCGCGCAACAGAGCCACCGCCGCCATGGTTCTCGTCGTCCTTGCGCACACCGAGCTCTCCGCCCCCTAGGAACTTGCTGGTCCGCTTCCCCGTCGTTGACCACGTCGTCTGTAAGGCCCAGCTCAGGCGAGGACGCCTCCAAGCCCGGGGTCGACCGCCTTCTTCAACCTCTGCCCGTCGGCGATCTCCTTCAATCCGCTGCCGTTCGTCCACCCCGGCGTCCATGAGCCGTCCGCACGACCTCACGGTGAGCACCACATCAAAAGCCCCCTGATTCCCATTCGATTCCTCCCCGTAGCTGTCATCCCTACCTGTAGCGTTGACCCCGTCCATCCCATGCTCCGGCCGCTGCCGTTTAGCCGCCTCGCGCTTCAGCCGCCATCGATGGGGGTTCGCCCCGTCCACCCTCACGCTTGACCGTCCACACATGGTCGCGCTCGCGCACTCGCTCGCGCCGTGCCTACCTCTGCTTCCCTGCCTCGGTTGACCGCGCTCGTCGCGAGCTCCCAGCCGCCCCGGCCGCGCCCGCGGGTGCGTGCTGCGTCGTCACGCACGCCCGGGCCGTGCCCCGTGCGCAGCTGCTGCGCTACTGCCGTGCTGCTCACCTGCTGCGTTGCTGCTGCCTGCCGCTACGCTCGACTGCTGCCGTGGGCGCCCGTGCAGCCCCGCGCCTCCGCCCCTCGCTGCTAGTTGCGCTGGTGCTCACTGCTTGGCCGTTGCTTGCTGCTATGCGTATCTGCTACTCCGCTGCTCTGCTTGCTGTGCACTGCTTGCTACTGTAGCTGTTACTCGTTAGCTTTTTAATTTCTACATTGACTAAGCCTCTAAACAGCCCTTAATCAGCGGTTAAATAGTTGTTAATATGTGTAAAAATAATATGAGTAGATAGTACACTTGATAAGTCTTAAATGTTTTCATTGGACCAAATCCACTAGATGCATGGATTAAATCCTATGAAAATCATAAATTGCTATAATCTGTTAAACAGAGAACATATTTAACCTCTAGCATTGTGTGCGTGCTGTGCGTGTGGCCGGCTGGGTTCTCTGCCTAGTAGGCTAGCTATAGTGGGAGTAATTTAGGTAGTAACTTAACACATCCCAAGACAATTTTACTTATGTGGCAATTATTTAATGAAGAAAAAGGTGCTTGGAGTACCATAATATGTTACTGTAACATAGCGCTTCCCGAGGTAAAATTAGTCTATAAAGCAATAAATGAAACAAACTATGACACTACTACTAAGATACTTTGCACTATGGGGATAGTAACTTAGACTAGTGGCATGCATATGACACTAGTCTAAATTACTCCCCACTATGACGCCGTAGTGGCCGGCCCTTGTTAGTACTAGGTTTATGCACTAGTATTAATTAGTGCCAAGTTAATCTAGTAGTAGATGACATGTAGGCCCCATTAAATAAGTTAAGTTTATTTAATTGTTTAGGTAAATAGTTCATGACATGTGGGTCACTGCTCTTCTTTTGACTAGTCAAATTGACTTGGTCAACTCGAATTAAAAATAATTTAGAAAATCTAAAATATTGTTAAATCTTTGAAAAATCATAGAAAATAATCCGTAACTCGGATGAAAAAGTTTTATACACGAGAGTTGCTCAGAACAACAAGACGAATCCGGATACGCAGCCCGTTTGTCCGCCACACATCCCTAGCATAGCGAACTCGCAACTTTCCCCCTCCGGTTCATCTGTATGAAAACGCGAAACACCAGGGATACTTTCCCGGATGTTTCCCCCCTTCGCTGGTACCACCTCGTACCGCATTAGGGCACACCTAGCATCACGCTTTGTCATGTCATGCATTGTCATGCATTTGTTTGCATTATATTTATTGTTTCTTCCCCCTCTTCTCTCGCTAGACACCGAGACCGACGCCGCTGCTACCTAGTACGACTACGGTGTTGACGACCACTCTCTCTTGCCAGAGCAACCAGGCAAGCCCCCCCTTGATCACCAGATATCGCCTACTCTCCTTTATACTGCTTGCATTAGAGTAGTGTAGCATGTTACTGCTTTCCGTTAGTCCTATCCTGATGCATAGCCTGTCATTGTTGCTACAACTGTTGTTACCTCTACCTGCAATCCTAATGCTTAGTATAGGATGCTAGTTTATCATCAGTGACCCTTCATTCTTGTCCGTCTGCCATGCTATACTATCGGGCCGTGATCACTCGGGAGGTGATCACGGATATATACTATATACTTTATATATGATACTTGAGGTGACTAAAGACGGGTCGGCTCGTAGGAGTACCCGCGAGTGATCCACGGATTGGGTCTGAAAGGACGTTTGTCCCGACGGCCCTCTGAGTGGATCTTTGTGGCGAAGCGACATGGCAGGTTGAGACCACCTAGGAGAGAGGTGGGCTTGGCCCTGGTCGGCGTTCGCGGTTATTTCAAGATAACACGTTTAATGAGATCTTGGTATTTGATCTGAGTCTGGCTACTGGCCTATACGCACTAACCATCTACGCGGGGACAGTTATAGGCACTCGACGTCGTGGTATCAGCCGAAGGCTTCGTGACGTCAGCAACTGAGCGGCGCACGTCGGATTGGATTGGAACGCCTGTTAGGCTAGGTCTCCTTCCGGCCGCCCACGCAACGTGCAGGTGTGCTAAGGGCGATGGGCCCAGACCCCTATGCGCTTAGGTTTAGACCGGCGTGCTGACCTCTCTGTTGGTCTAGGTGGGGCTGCGACATGTTGATCTTCCGAGGCCGGGCATGACCCAGGAAAGTGTGCCCGGCCAAATGAGATCAAGCGTGTTGGGTTATGTGGTGCACCCCTGCAAGGAAGTTAATCTATTCGAATAGCCGTGATCTTCGGTAACAGGACGACTTGGAGTTGTACCTTGACCTTATGACAACTAGAACCTGATACTTAATAAAACACACCCTTCCAAGTGCCAGATACAATCGGTGGTCGCTCTCTCACAGGGCGACGAGGGGAGGATCATCGGTTAGGATTATGCTATGCGATGTTACTTGGTGAACTTACCATCTACTCTCGTATCCTGCTGCAAGATGGAGGTGGCCAGAATCGTAGTCTTCGATAGGACTAGCTATCCCCCTCTTATTCCAGTATTCTGCAGTTCAGTCCACATATGATACCCTTATGCCATTTGATACCAATGCATACATATGTAGTGTAGCTTCTTGCTTGCGAGTACTTTGAATGAGTACTCACGGTTGCTTTGCTCCCTCTTTTCCCCCTTTCTATACCCGATTGCCGCGACCAGACGTTGGAGCCCAGGAGCCAGACGTCACCGTCGACGATGACTACTACTACTCGGGAGGTGCCTACTACTACGTGCAGCCCGCTGACGGCGACCAGGAGTAGTTTAGGAGGATCCTAGACAGGAGGCCTGTGCCTCTTTCGATGTGTATCCCAGTTTGTGCTAGCCTTCTTAAGGCAAACTTGTTTAACTTATGTCTGTATTCAGATATTGTTGCTTCCGCTGACTCGTCTATGATCGAGCTCTTGTATTCGAGCCTTCGAGGCCCCTGGCTTGTAATATGATGCTTGTATGACTTATTTTATTTGTAGAGTTGTGTTTGTGATATTTTCCCGTGAGTCCCTAATCTTGATCGTACATGTTTGCGTGTATGATTAGTGTACGATTGAATCGAGGGCGTCACAGTCGCCTAGGGCAGGGGCAAGGATGAAAAAAAGACTCAAGTAAAATGAGTATTTCACACATGCTTGTTTCACAGGCACACAGTCCCAAACTTTCCCTTGAGCGCAACAAGCAATTGTGGGTAACTACCGTCATTGTATTCTCCACTTTAGCACTCCACACTATTTAGTCATGACCTCATACTCTTGTCAAATCTTGTCATAGTTGCAAAGATCAATTACTTCGTCACAATCTCCGAATAGACCCTCCATCCTTCACGTCTTAGGCTTGGTTTTGCTCGCCAATGACTTTGCTTTTTGTCGGCATTGAACTACCAATGTGTGTGTGTTTTTGTTGACTCTGTATCTGAGCCTAGGTGTGTATTCATGATGATATGTATTCACTTTATGCTACTTGCTACAGCTGGAGTTAATTAAGGATCACCATTTGTCAAGAAAAAAACTTTGCCCCATAGTATTTGCTGGATGGACATATTCTGCCCTCCGGTGTTCCGACTACCCCGAATTCTGAGGAGCTGGATTCCCTGACGTACAACCCCCTAACATTGGGCCATTGACGTGTGATCCCGGGTTCACATGTTAGTTGGCCACAAGAGGCGTGTCTAAACTCCGAATAGAATATACACTTTCCCAGAGTCATATTGAGCATATCGGGCTCTCTTTCGCCAAGATCATGCCCTCTTCTCTAAATCATGCATGATGCAGTGTCTCCTTTCGTCTCTCCGGTTTGCCCCTCTCCAAGAAGACGCTGCGCTATGGCTTGCTCTCCATCATAGTACAACTCAGGCGTCTTCATGGCGATGGCTACGCTCCACGTGCACCAAAAAAAGTTAACCAAGACTGGGTCGTGCAGAACAGATTCCACATGCATCACCACACAAGCGGCCACCACAAATAGGCAGGTATCGATCGGGCAGAGACAATACGCACCGTGAGCTCTGGATCATACAAGATGCCAAATCAAGACATGTACAGGACATCACAAAAAATAGGCACATGATTTAAGCTCTTCTTGAAAGTAGTTGATGAAGTGTACTATTCTTCTTGAGGATGAACAACTTGGAACTGGCCAGTGGCTGATTATTTCAACAGATTCTACATATTCCGAGATTCGTTGGTGAATAGATGAAAGCTCTGTTGCAGTTTGCAAAGGAAAAGGAAAGGCGGGAAGATATGCCAAGGCGCCTAATGGCAACGGAATAACAAAGTACACTTTTCCCATCAGTGCACGTTGATGTTTCTACGGGAAGATATTGTCACCGTCCTTGCATTGTTTTTCTCTTTTTTGAAAGGGTCCTTACATTGCTGCTACTGCTACGACTCGATGCCTTTCCACATTATCAAAAATAAGAAAGGCAGGCAAGAAGATGGCAACTGGCAACACACTATAACAATAGTACAATGTACTCACGAAAAAAAAGAAAAAATAGTGGAATTTTGCCATTAATGTACGTACGTTGGGTTTACTATGGGAAATTTGTAGTATAGCATGTCATGATTTAGTTAATAGCTTGTGAGAAAAAT
The DNA here is from genome assembly GCF_003073215.2 of Triticum urartu. NCBI lineage: Eukaryota > Viridiplantae > Streptophyta > Magnoliopsida > Poales > Poaceae > Triticum > Triticum urartu. The sequence continues at coordinate 76,306,714 of NC_053024.1, read as the reverse complement.
GTCAAAAGAGGAAAATGTCAGTTAAGCAAGATAGCTCGAAGGCTTCAAAAAGTAAAAAAGAAAGCTCGATCAAGGCACCGACCATGCATCGTTTGAAAACAAGGGCACCGTCCTTTGCTGTTATGCTACAAGTACACGATGATTTAATTATTGCGTTGTTGATATTGGCCTATGCATTGCTTCTAATTTCTTGAAATGACTTCTGGTTAGTTTACACAAATAGTTGTGAATATGCCATGCCGTCCTGTTTTCGTACATATTCCATCCTCGTATCATGTGTTTGCCTTACATCCAAATAGTGTCTATCAGTATCATGCATGAATGAGTTATGTAGAGTGTATTTTATTGCCTTTTCTTGTCGATTTTACTTGACAATGCAAAATCAATAAAGCGGAAGGAAATTAGCAAGGCAATGTATAATGATGCTCCTTCCAACCAACTGAAACAGAGGACCTCTACAGATTCTACTCCGCCACCCCAACGAGATTTGGAAGACAACACATGCATAGACACTCAACATAGCTGTGTTGATGATGAGCACGTCTCCCCTAGTCCACCATCACAGGTGCTCCCTCTAACTTGGCACTGTTATATGTGGTTGCATGGTATGTATGATGTCTGGCTTGTATTGCTTCTAATTTTGTTGAATTCCATATGCTTACTTTACACATTACACTTGTGAATAAGACACGTATTCCTCTTTCTAGAACATACAATATCTGTCTATCACACCATGTTCTTACATCAAAGTACTACTGTTGTGTAACCTACAACAATCATTTATCATAAGACACATTTAACTTTGGAGTGTGATATAGCTTACATCTCGTATTCCTTTCTAGCTTGTACTACTTCTAATTTGTTGAAATGACACTTATGATGAGACAATTTTAACTTGGTAAAGTGATATTCGTTGCATCTTTCCTATGGTGTCTAGGTTTCATTGCTTCTAATTTTTTGTAATGCCTTCTGCTTAGTTTACACATAATAGCTGTGAATATGCAATGCTATCCTTTTTTCTTACACATTCAATTGTCCTATCATGAGGTCGCCTTACATTAAAGTAGTGCTCGTCAGCATCCTGCATCAATGAGTTCTGAAAAGTGATTTTTTATTCATTTTTCTTGTGGATTTGACTCGGCAAGGCAATAAATTAAGTAAGAGGAAGGAAAAAAAATTAAGGCCGGGACTGATGGCGGTCTTCCGACGAAACCGACATCCCAGGTGCTTTCTCCAGCTTGGCAGTGTGATATTGTCTTGCATGTTGCATAGGGTGTCTAGCTTGTAGTGCTTCTAATTTTATTAAATTACTTCTGCTTAGTTTACACAAATAGTTGTGAATATACCATGTCGTCCTGTTTTTCATACATATGCCCTCCTCGTATCATGTGTTTGCCTTACATCAAAATAGTGACTGTCAGTATCAAGCATGAATGAGTTCCGAAGAGTGAATTTTATTAATTTTTCTTGTCGGTTTTATCTGACAATGCAAAATCAATAAAGCAGAAGGAAATCAGCAAAGTAGTGTATAATGGTGCTCCTTCCAGCCAACTGAAACGGAGGGCCTCTACAGATTCTACTCCGCCACTGCAACTTCTCGAGCTTGCGTTGATTTTTCCCTTAAAGAGGAAAGGGTGATGCAGCAAAGTATGGATAAGTATTTTCCTCAGTTAAGAACCAATGTATCAATCGAGTAGGAGGCACAAGCAAGTCTCCAATCTCTGCACCTGCACAAACTAACAAACACTTGCACACAACGTGAAAAAAGGGTTGTGAATCCCTTCACGGTCACGAACAAGAGTGAGATCTAATAGAGATAGGTATAACAGATAAATAAAAGAGCGAACTAAAGTAGATATAAATAAATTGCAGCAAGGTATTTTTGGGTTTTTTGGTTTATAGATATGAAAATATATGATGGAAAATAGACCCGAGGGCCATAGGTTTCAATAGAGGCTTCTCTCTTAAAAGAAAACATACGGTGGGTAAACAAATTACTGTCGAGCAATTGATAGAAAAACGCAAAGTTATGACGATATCTAAGGCAATGGTCATGAATATAGGCATCACGTCTGTGTCAAGTAGACCGAAATGATTCTGCATCTACTACTATTACTCCACACATCGACCGCTATCCAGCATGCATCTAGAGTATTAAGTTCATAAGAATGGAGTAACGCCTTAAGTAAGATGACATGATGTAGAGGGATAAACTCAAGCAATATGATGAAAATCCCATCTTTTTATCCTTGATGGCAACAATACAATCGTGGCTCGCTACCCCTACTTTGTCACTGGGTAAGGACACCGCAAGATTGAACCCAAAACTAAGCACCTCTCCCATTGCAAGAAAAACCAATCTAGTTGGCCAAACCATATCGATAATTCAAAGAAAAATACAAAGATATCTAATCATGCATAAAAGAGTTCAGAGAAGACTCAAATAATATTCATAGATAATCTGATCATAAATCCACAATTCATCGGATCTCGACAAACACACCGCAAAAGAATATTACATCGGATAGAACTCCAAGAACATCGAGGAGAACATTGTATTGAAGATCAAAGAGAGATAACACGCCATCTAGCTACTAGCTATGGACCCGTAGGTCTGTGGTAAACTACTCACGCTTCATCGGAAGGTCAGCCAGGTTGATGTAGATGCCCTCCGTGATGGAATCCCCATCCGACAAGGTGCCGGAAAAGGCCCCATGATGGGATCTCACGGGAACAGAGGCTTGCGGCGGCGGTAAAGTATTTTGGTGGATGCCTCTGATGTTTTGGGAATATTTGGGAATTTATAGTGCAAAAATAGGGTTAGGGGACTCCCGAGGTGTCCACAAGCCAGGGGTCGCCCCCCTTGGAGCGCACCCTGAGGGTTTGTGGGCCCCGCGGGACACTTCTGGTCCTCTCTTCAAGCTATGTGGGTGTCTTCTGGTCCAAGAAAAATCACCGCGAAAGTTTTATTCCGTTTGGACTCCGTTTGATATTTCTTTTCTGTAAAACTCAAAAACAAGGAAAAAACAGAAACTGGCACTAGGCTCTAGGTTAATAGGTTAGTCCAAAAAATAATGTAAAATAGCATATTAATGGATATAAAATATCCAAAATAGATAATATAATAGCATGGAACTATCAAAAATTATAGATACATTGGATTCGTATTAGCCACCCCCAACAAGATTTGGAAGACAACACATGCATAGACACCCAACGTAGCTGTGTTGATGATGATCACATCTCCCCTAGTCCACCGTCACAGGTGCTCCCTCTAACTTGGCACTGTTATATGTGGTTGCATGTTATGTATTATGTCTAGCTTGTATTGCTTCTAATTTTGTTGAATTCTGTAAGTGCATCTAGTGCCCCTTAGTGATTTTGGTTACTGAAGACTTATAGGTTAAGGGACTAATGTGTTTTTGAGTGTACACAGGTCTATAAGTCTATGAGGAGTTTGATATTTACAGAGAAAGTCGACCCCTAAAAATGAAGTTCTTCGACTGAAGACTTTGGACTTCTGAAGACCTTCTGAAGACTTTGAAAGTGAAGAAATTGGTGCAAATCCTGAAGACTTGGTATTCATTCGAGGAACATGAAGCATGAAGACTTTTGTTTTTATAGTTTCATTTTCTCTTTTTTAGTCGTAGGAAACACCGTACTGTTAAAGGGGGTCGAGGAAATACTAAGAAAAAATTTGCATGTGATGCTCAACTCAAAATCCTACACCTACCAATCCCTTCGAGTGAAGCCATTGGAAATCTCATACAGTTCAATCATATTCTTCAGTGACAGAGACGAAGTCCTTCTGATCTCGAAGGAATTTGTTCTGACTGAGGAGGTAGGAATTCGCCAGTGCGGATTGCCTACATAGTGAGGAACATGATAGCCCTGAGGATTTTTCTACTCAAAATTCCGACCGTTGCTATGCTATGCGCCAATTGTCCCAAAATATCTACCCACCTAACGGTCATATCATTGAAGGGCTTTTATGTCTTATCATGTCGGGCTGCTCCCTAGGCTATAAATAGCCGCCCCCTACAACCACTAGCTGGTTGGCTGCTCTGAGAGAAACTGACACTTGTCATTTGAGAGCATCCCATCCTCCGAGGACTTTGAGAGAAAATCATCAAGTGAGGAAAACCCAAACCCAAACACCTACAAACCCCAAGTGATTGAGCATCACTGAAGAGATTGATCCTGCGTGGATCCGACGCTTGTTACCTTTGAAGACTGTACTTCTTCCAGATGGTTAGGCGTCAAGGTCTAGAGCATCCAAGAGGAATTGTGGATCACCGAGTGACCAAGTTTGTGAAGGTTCGTAAGTCACCTGAAGACTTACCACGAGTGATTGGGTGAGGTCTGTGTGACCTTAGCTCAAGGAGAATACGGTGAGGACTGTGTGTCCTCAGGTTTAAATACCTAGCCGCTCCAACCAGATGTACAACTGAGATAGCAGTTGGAACTGGTCTACCAAATCATTGTCTTCACCAAGCTCACTGGTTCTATTTCCTCAACTCTTTCATTTCCTCATAACTGTGTTGAGTGCTTGTTCATATCTGTGTTTGAAGACTTCGACTGAAGACTTTCTCAAATTCCTCAGTTCAATTTCTTCAGTCTGTTTGTCTTCATCCTGTGTTATCATGTGCTTACGCTTTCTGTACTCTGTGCTTGTCTTCATTTCATCATGATGACTAAGCATGTGTTTTGTTATGTTTACTTTTGAGTACTTATTCCGCTGCTAGTAGTTCTTCGCTAAGGAATTTCCTCACCTGCAAATTCCTTAGTGAAGAATTCATAAAAATCACCTATTCACCCCCCTCTAGTCGATATAACGCACTTTCAATTGGTATCAGAGCAAGGTACTCCCTTGTTCTGTGTGATTTTGGTTTAACCGCCTGGAGTTTAGTTATGTCGACCGCAGGTATGATCAAGGTTTCTGCTGGGTGTCCTACCTTCGATGGGACGGACTACCCCTACTGGAAGAATAAGATGCGCATGCATCTTGAGGCAATTGATAACGATCTCTCGTACGTTGTGGAGAATGGTGTTCCCTCTGTCACTCCCACCATCAATGCTGCTGCTGTGAAGAGATTCAAGCAACTCGACTCTCAAGCGAAGAATATCATATGTGGCCATCTGAGCAAAGGATAGTATGGCAGAGTGAGTGCTTTGGAGACAGCCAAGCTTATCTGGGACAGGCTGTCCAAGGTCAATGAAGGAGTCTCAACATAGCGCGACTCTCGAGTTGATGTTCTTCGCAATCTCTTCAACCGCTTCAAAAGACTCGACAATGAAAATGTTCAACAAACCTTTGATCGCCTCACTGACATCTCAAATGAGCTTCAAGCACTTGGTGCCACTGACATCACCGACCATGAGGTGGTGAAGAAATTGCTGAGATCGCTTGATTCCTCATTTGATACTCTGGCATTGATGATACAAGAACGTGCTGATTACAAGTCACTTGATCCCGCTGGTATCCTCGAGAGGCTAAATACTCATGAGTTCCAGCTTGCTGAAATGAGAGATCTCTATGGTTCGAGCTATGGCAGAACACGTGCCCTGAAGGCCAAGGCAGTGTCTGAACCTGAAGATGAAGATTCTGGTAGCAGCCTTGGTGATCCTGAAGAACTGAGCCATGAGCTAGCACTGCTCGTGAAGAAATTCCAGAAGTTCTCAAGACGTGGTCGCTTTGGAAAATCCTCAAGGAGCAATGATTCCTCATCCAGTGACTACAAGAAGAGGCTTTGTCACAAATGCAAGAAACTTGGACACTACATTCAAGATTGTCCTCAGTGGGAAAAGGAATCAAAGAAGAAGAAATACAAGGATTACAGTTCTGATGATGCAAAGAAGAAGAAATCCTCAAAATCTACATCATCAAAATCCTCGAAGTCTTCATCTTACAAGAAGAACAGCTCCAAGAAGGCTCGGGCGTTCATTGGCAAGGAAATGGACTCTGAGGCTGAATCTGAGGAACATGAGGAAGAGGAGGCATCTGAGGAGTCTAAGTCTGGTGTGGCGAGCCTGGCTCTCGCTACTGCTTTCGTCAGCAAGTCCATCTTTAACTCTGAAGAAAATGGCTTCACCAACATGGCTGATGGAAACAATGATGACTATGCTCCCACCTATTGCTTCATGGCAAAAGGTGCCAAGGTACTCAAATACCCCTCCTCTGAATCAAGTAAGAATGAATCTGATGAAAACCTCAAACCAAGCTACTCCAAACTTGCTAAGATTGCTGTAAAACAACAAAAGGCTTTTGAAAAGGTTCAAAACATGCTAGACAAAAGTGATGATATGTTGGGTGAAGAAATGGATCACACTAAAACCTTGACTGAAAATCTTCAGAGACTTCAGTCTAGGTTTGACAACCTTCAAGGTCATCATAACACTCTCTTATCTGATCATGATAAGCTTTCATATGAATTTCTTCAGAGAAAACAATATCTTGAAAAGCTAAGAGTGAGTTATGAAGATCTTCAAAAGGAGCGCGATTCATTACTTGCTCAATAAATCAGCGCTTCTCAGGAAGAATTTGTTCCTCCATGCGGAGCCTGTGAAGCTGGGAAGATGACAAAGGCTAAGCATCCAGCAAAGACTATCATGACCACCACTCGTCCATTTGAATTGCTTCACATGGATCTCTTTGGTCCTAACCATTATTCTGCAATCTCAAATGATGCATCTCAATATGGCTTTGTTATTGCTGATGATTACTCTCGATACACATGGGTACACATTGTCACTTACAAACATGAAGTGCAGGAAGTCTTCAAACGATTTTCCTCGAGGGCTTCAACCAACTTTGGTGTGAACATCAAGCACATCAGAAGTGACAATGGAACTGAGTTCAAGAATTCTGGTCTTGATAACTATCTTGATGAACTTGGTATTACTCATGAGTTATCTGCTCCTTATACTCCTCAGCAGAATGGCGTCGTGGAGCGCAAGAACAGGACTCTTGCTGAGATGGCTCGCACTATGCTTGATGAATACAAAACGCCTCGTCGTTTCTAGATTGAGGCAATTGATACTGCATGCCACATCATCAACAGAGTATATCTTCACAAATTCTTCAAGAAGACTGCCTATGAACTCCTCACTGATAAGAAACCCAATGTAAGTTATTTCAAAGTCTTCGGTGCTAAATGTTGGATTAGAGATCCTCATCACAACTCAAAATTTGCATCAAAAGCACATGAAGGTTTTATGCTTGGTTACGGAAAGGACTCGCACACTTATAGAGTTTTCAACAACGTTCTTCACAAGGTTGTTGAAACTGTAGATGTGCGGTTCGATGAAACTAATGGCTCACAAAGAGAGCACCTACCTACTGTGATAGATGAACCAGCACCTGAGGAAACTATCAAGTTCAAGGCTACTGAGGATGCCATCCCCACTGAAGAATCTGCTGAAGAATTCATTCCAGAACATGAAGAACGTCGAGTGAGGGAGTCCTGGATTAGGGGGTGTTCGGGTAGCCGGACTATACCTTCAGCCGGACTCCAGGACTATGAAGATACAAGATTGAAGACTTCGTCCCGTGTCCGGATGGGGCTTTCCTTGGCGTGGAAGGCAAGCTTGGCGATGCGGATATTCAAGATCCCCTACCATTGTAACCGACTCTGTGTAACCCTAACCCTATCCGGTGTCTATATAAACCGGAGGGTTGTAGTCCGTAGGACATCAACTCCATATACAACAATCATACCATAGGCTAGCTTCTAGGGTTTAGCCTCCTTGATCTCGTGGTAGATCTACTCTTGTACTACCCATATCATCAATATTAATCAACCAGGAGTAGGGTATTACCTCCATCGAGAGGGCCCGAACCTGGGTAAAAACATCGTGTCCCTTGTCTCCTGTTACCATCCGGCCTTGACGCACAGTTCAGGACCCCCTACCCGAGATCTGCCGGTTTTGACACCGACATTGGTGCTTTCACTGAGAGTTCCTCTGTGTCGTCGCCTTTAGGCCCGATGGCTCCCTTGATCATCAACAACGATGAGGTCCAGGGTGAGACCTTTCTCCCCGGACAGATCTTCGTCTTCGGCGGCTTCGCACTGCGGGCCAATTTGCTTGGCCACCTGGAGCAGATCGAAAGCTACGCCCCTGGCCATCAAGTCAGGTTTGGAAGCTTAAACTACACGGCTGACATCCGCGGAGACTTGATCTTCGACGGGTTCGAGCCACAGCCAAGCGCGCCGCACTATCTCGAGGGGCATGATCTAGCTCTGCCTCCGGACAGTGTCCTGGAGGCCGCACACGCACCGGTTCCGACCCCTAACTCGGAGCCTATTGCGCCAATCGAGGATGAGCGGTTGGACGTCACCTCGGGGGCTGCGATCTCAAAGGCGATCGAGCCGAACGCCAGCCCCGCACTCTACATGACCCGTGACTCCGAGGATCCGGACTCCTCCCCGGACTCCGAACCCCCTGCCCCCCTGCCAATCGAATCCGATTGGGCGCCGATAATGGAGTTCACCGCCGCGGACATCCTTCAGCACTCGCCTTTTGGCGACATCCTGAATTCTCTCAAGTCTCTCTCTTTATCAGGAGAGCCCTGGCCGGATTACGGTCAGCGAGGATGGGATACGGACGATGAAGAAGTTCAAAGCCCACCAACCACCCACTTTGTAGCCACTGTCGACGATTTAACCGATATGCTTGACTTCGGCTCCGAAGACATCGACGGTATGGACGACGATGTAGGAGACGAACAGGAACCAGCACCTGTAGGGCGCTGGAAGGCCACCTCGTCATATGACATATATATGGTGGATACTCCAAAAGATGGAGATGGCGATGGAACAGCGGAGGATGACACCTCCAAGAAACAGCCAAAGCGCCGGCGTCAGCGGCGCCGCTCTAAATCCCGCCAAAGCAAAAATGGTGATTCCGGCACGGGATATAATACTACCCCGGATAGCGCCGAAGAACACCCACCCCAGCAAGATTCGGCACAGGAATATGGAGAAGCCAGCCCTCATGAGAGAGCGGCAGACCGAGAGGTCGAGGATGATAACTATATGCCTCCCTCCGAAGACGAGGCAAGCCTCGATGACGACGAATTCGTCGTACCATCAGACCCCGCCGAACAAGAGCGTTTCAAACACAGGCTTTTAGCCACGGCAAGCAGCCTCAAGAAAAAGCAGCAACAGCTTAGAGCTGACCAAGACTTGCTAGCTGACAGATGGACTGAAGTCCTTGCGGCCGAAGAGTATGAACTCGAACGCCCCTCCAAGAGTTACCCAAAGCGCAGGCCGCTACCCCGATCAGAGGAGGAAGCACCTACATCACCAGCGCACGACATGACAGACCGGCCACCTCGCGGCTGCGATAGAGAGGCCTCTCGGCCCTCCACCCAAGCCATGTCCCGACGCCGCTCAACTAAGGCACGGGAAAATGCGCCAGACCTGCGAGATGTACTGGAGGATAAAGCAAGACAAACAAGATCGATCTACGGATCGCGCAGGCGCCCTACGGCACGTGACGATGATCTTCACTCCGGATACAACAAATCCGGCCGGGCCGAACACAACAGACATAGCTCTTCCGAGTTGCGTCGTGATATAGCCCAGGACAGAGGCGCCGCACACCCGCTATGCTTCACGGATGAAGTAATGGATCATAAAATCCCAGAGGGTTTCAAACCCGTAAACATCGAATCATACGATGGCACAACAGATCCGGCGGTATGGATCGAGGATTATCTCCTTCACATCCACATGGCACACGGCGATGATCTACATGCCATCAAATACCTCCCGCTCAAACTTAAAGGACCGGCCCGGCATTGGCTTAACAGCTTGCCAGCAGATTCAATCGGTTCTTGGGAGGACCTGGAAGCCGCATTCCTCGACAGCTTCCAGGGCACTTACGTGCGACCACCGGATGCCGACGACTTAAGACACATAATTCAGCAGCCAAAGGAATCGACCAGGCAATTCTGGACACGGTTCCTAACAAAGAAAAACCAGATAGTCGACTGTCCGGACGCAGAGGCCCTAGCAGCCTTCAAGCATAACATCCACGACGAGTGGCTTGCCCGGCACCTGGGACAGGAAAAGCCGAAATCTATGGCAGCCCTCACGACACTCATGACCCGCTTTTGCGTGGGAGAAGACAGCTGGCTAGCTCGCAGTAACAACTTATCAAAGAACCCTGGTAATTCGGATACCAAGGACAAAAGTGGCAGGACATGTCGGAATAAGAAAAAACGCCGCGTCAGCAGCGACAGCAATGAAGACATGGCAGTCAATGCCGGATTCAGAGGCTATAAATCCGGTCAGCGGAAAAAGCCATTCAAAAAGAATACTCAGGGACCGTCCAGTTTGGACCGAATACTCGACCGCTTGTGCCAGATACATGGCACCCCCGAAAGGCCAGCCAATCACACTAACAGGGATTGTTGGGTGTTCAAGCAGGCAGGCAAGTTAAGAGCCGAAAACAAAGACAAGGGGCTGCACAGCGACGACGAGGAGGAGCCCAGGCCGCCGAACAACAATGGACAGAAGGGCTTTCCCCCACAAGTGCGGACGGTGAACATGATATACGCAACCCATATTCCCAAGAGGGAGCGGAAGCGTGCGCTACGGGACGTATACGCGATGGAGCCAGTCGCCCCAAAGTTCAACCCATGGTCCTCCTGCCCGATCACTTTTGATCGAAGGGACCATCCCACTAGCATCCGTCATGGCGGCTTCGCCGCATTGGTTCTCGACCCAATCATCGAAGGATTTCATCTCACAAGAGTCCTCATGGACGGCGGCAGTAGCCTGAACCTGCTTTACCAGGATACAGTGCGGAAAATGGGCATAGATCCCTCAAGGATTAAGCCCACAAAAACGACCTTTAAAGGCGTTATACCAGGTGTAGAAGCCAACTGTACAGGCTCAGTAACACTTGACGTGGTCTTCGGATCCCCGGACAATTTCCGAAACAAAGAGTTAATCTTCGATATAGTCTCGTTTCGCAGTGGCTATCACGCCCTGCTCGGACGAACCACATTCGCAAAGTTCAATGCAGTGCCGCACTACGCATATCTCAAGCTCAAGATGCCAGGCCCTCGAGGAGTAATCACGGTCAACGGAAACACCGAACGCTCCCTCCGTACGGAGGAGCACACGGTGGCTCTCGCAGCGGAAGTACAAAGTAGCCTTCTTAGGCAATTCTCCAGTCCGGCCGTTAAAAAGCCAGACACTACCAAGCGCGCCTGGAGTAACCCACAGCAGGACCGCCTGGCACGCTCCGAGCAAGCGTAGCAATGCGGCCCCAACCCCAGCTCCCGCGACATAGCGAAAGCAGTGCCTCGCATACATAACTACGCCCTTGAAATACCATGGGCACAGGGGAAGGGGCACAATAACGGCACGCCCAAAATACGGCTTAAAACGTACTAGGGGCTACCGGATTCTTTTTTTAATCTTTTCTTACTTTCAGGACTCCATACTTCGGACGACTTGTTCGTCAATTCGACTGCCGCACAAACAATGCAAGATCCAGGGAGGCAGACAAGCCATGCCACATTATGGAACTCCCAGGTGGTCTCTGTTACGAGCAGTATACCTGTTTTAGATACAATTCCGCGGCCTGCCCCTGGTCAGGCCATGTTCAATAGTCCAATATCTTTTTGCTTATCGCACTATTTGTATCGTTCGGCTTTGATAAATAGCCTCTCTATAAACAATGCATAGCTTTTTGTCTATTTTTTGCATTATCCTCTTTTCACATATATGTTTATTAAATGACATGATTGCACCCGTACACCATGGTACGGAAAACACGCCAGGGGCTTCAGTACCCCTCATTATGGTGTGAGAAGTCCGTACACTTTCACAAGTGTGGCACCCCGAACTTATAGCACTATATGCATCGGCTCCGAATCATGATTTGGGTCAATAGTTGGGTTTGCCCAGCTCCTATGTTTTGGTGCCTTATGTTCCGCTATATCGGCTAAGGTAGCACTAGGAGAACCACTGCGATTGTGCCCCGGTTCAGTTGGGTTAAGCACCTCAGTGGAGAAAGCTAAAACTGACTGTCATGATGAGGCGAGAGACCGGTCGCTGTTCGAGAGGTTTTTCGAGTCCCTAAAGACTTATGCCGCTTCGAGCGAGGAGCTGGCTTTGTCCGGCCAAGGCGTGGATAGCGCCCCGAACTCGGTCTTCCGAACTAGGGGCTTCTCCGAAATTTAAAATTATAGAGTTCTATGGCTAAGTGAGAGTGTTCAAGCATTATAGTCCGACTGCCTGGTTCCTTGTGCTGAGCGCCTCCCTCGAAGGACCCAACTATGGGAAAAAGAGCGCTCAGGTTTATCCCGAACACCCCAGCACTAGTGGCATGGGGGCAGAAGCCGACGACTGGCCATCTCTCAATTTTTTGATAAACGGCCGCACAGAAAGTAATATTTTAAATTCAATAAGCATTGCTTAGCGCATATGAACAAGTTTTCAGCGCACAGGATAAACACGAGCGAGTTCATTCAAAAATCACATCCTTGGTACATTCATCTGCCACAAGGCGGGCACCTGCAAGAACATCCTTGTAGTAGTTCTCGGGCTTGCGATGCTCCTTCCTCGACGGCGGCCCGTCCTTCACAAGCTTCTCACCGTCCAGCTTACCCCAGTGCACCTTTGCACGGGCAAGGGCCCGACGGGCACCTTCGATGCAGATGGAGCGCTTGATGACCTCGAGCCTCGGACAGGCCTCTACCAGCCGCCGCACCAGCCCGAAATAGCTCCCAGGCAGGGCCTCTCCGGGCCACAGCCGAACTATGAGGCCCTTCATGGCCTGTTCGGCCGCCTTGTGGAGCTCGACCAGCTGTTTCAGCTGGTCGCTCAAGGGCACAGGGTGTCCGGCCTCAGAATACTGAGACCAGAACACCTTCTCCATCGAGCTGCCCTCTTCAGCTCGGTAGAATGCGGCGGCGTCGGATACGCTGCGGGGAAGATCTGCGAATGCCCCTGGAGACCTCCGGATTCGGGTAAGTAACAAGTAGTTTACTTTTATATTTCTGCTTTGCATAAAGAATGCCTTACCCGCTGCTATCTTCCTCATCTCCTCCAACTCTTGGAGGGCCTTTTGGGCTTCGGCCTTGGCAGACTTGGCAGTCTCAAGGGCCGTCGCGAGCTCGGATGCTTGCGCCTTTGACTCAAGCTTCAAACTCTCATGTTTTTTCATAAGAGCCTGTAGCTCTTGCTGCACCTCGCCGACCTGAACCCCAAGTCTGTCTCGCTCAGTGCGCTTCGTGGCTGTTTTCTTTTCGGCCTCAGACAGCGCCTGCTTAAGGGTCGCCACCTCAGTTGTGGCCCCTACAATAAGTAGTACAATCCTGTTTTTTTTGCAATCACGCCTTTTTATAGGCACTTTTTCTGTAAGGTATCTCTTACCTTCTTTCTCCTCGAGCTGCCACTTGGCAAGGCCGAGCTCTTGCTCGGTCCGCTCGAGGTCCTGCTTCAGGACACCCACCTCCGCAGTCAGTGCGGCGGTGGATAGCATCGAAGCCTGCATACGCATATTGACTCTTTTTGTTAGACTCCTGCGAAATTTAATAGATCCTCTATTCGGCTTTTCTTTCCGAACGCCAAACAGAGCATTAGGGGCTACTGTCTATGCGGTAATATTTTTACATATTTTTACTTACCTCGAAGCCTGTTAGAAGGCTAGCGCAAGCTTTAGTCAGTCCGCTCTTGGCGGACTGAACCTTCTGGATCACCGTACTCATAATAGTACGGTGCCTCTCGTCGATGGAGGCGCCGTCAAGCACCTCCAGCAGATTGTCCGGCACCTCCGGTTGGACGGAGGACGCTGGCTCAGAAGGCTTGCTCCTCTTGGAAGGAGTTCGCCTACCGCGGTCCGGAATTGTGGAAGATTCCGGCGCGGTGTCCGGCACAAAGCCGGACTTGGAGCCCTGGGGGGCCTTATCCTCTTCACTCCTGGAGTCCGGGAGGTTGCCTTGTGGCTCCTCCGGGACCACCTCCTCCTGCCCCGGAGCTTGTCACGACGCCACTTCGGCGTCGTCTGTAGTGCGGGGGGAGACAGCGGGCGGAACTGAGTTCACGTCCGATGAGTCCAGGGAGCCGCCCGACGATTCGTTGAATTCGGCCCGGGGCAGGCTGCATAATTACATTTGACATTAGGGAAAGCTGTGCAACAAAGGAACATCATGAGTTACTCTGATATCTGAACTTACGATTTCGCTGGACGCTTGGCCCTGTTTGGCCACTCCTCTTCGCCCTCTTCGGCGTCGGGGGAGTAGTCCGGCGGAGGGGTCTTCCTTTTCCTAGACCCCTCGGCCTCCCCCGTTGGGGCGGCCTTCCTCTTCTCTCCTCCCTCCGCTGGGGGGAGAGTTTTCTTCTTCCTCCTCCTCGTTTTCACGAGAAGAGGGCGTCTCGGACTCGTCGGATGACGAGTCCGACACCACCACATTACGGGCACTCTTTCGAGTCCCAGTGGTCTTCTTCTTCTTGGCCTTCTTCTCCGGCACCACATAAGGCGCCGGAACCAGCAACTTCACTAGTAGAGCAGGGGCCGGGTCTTCGGGCAGCGGAGCCGAACAGTTAATCGGTCCGGATATCGCCCGCCAAGCCTGTCAAAGGTAAGGGAGTTTAGATACCGCATAGAGTCAAACTATGAAAAAAGCTTAGCATCCTGTAAAAGGTGAAGATAGCTTACCTCGCTAGCGCGACGCTGCGAGCTGTATCCGCGGTCCTCGGAAGCGGATGCGGGAGCCTCGGCGCCCTTGAATAGCACCTTCCAGGCATCTTCGTACGTCGTGTCGAAGAGCCTGCTAAGGGTTTGGTGCTGCGCCGGGTCGAACTCCCACAGATTAAAATCCCGTTGTTGGCACGGGAGGATCCGGCGGACGAGCATAACCTGGATTACATTAACAAGCCAGATTGGCTTGTTCACCAGGGACTGGATGCATGTTTGCAATCCGGTCACCTCTTTTTTGTCACCCCACGACAGGCCCGTCTCTTTCCAGGACATAAGCCGCGTGGGGGGTCCGGATCGGAACTCGAGGGCTGCGATCCATTTTGGATCGCATGGCTCGGTGATGTAAAACCACCCGGATTGCCACCCCTTTAGGGTCTCCACAAAAGAGCCCTCAAACCATAGGACGTTGGCCATCTTGCCCGCCATGGCGCCTCCGCACTCCGCCTGGCTGCCGCACACCACCTTGGGCTTGACGTTGAAGGTCTTGAGCCAGAGGACGGAATGAGGGCGGACGCGGAGGAAAGCCTCGCACACGACGATAAACGCCGAGATGTTGAGGATGAAGTTCGGGGCCAGATCGTGGAAATCCAGGCCATAATAGAACATGAGCCCCCGGACAAATGGGTGGAGTGGAAAACCCAGTCCGCGGAGGAAGTGGGGAAGAAATACTACCCTCTCATGGGGCCTTGGGGTGGGGAGAAGCTCCCCCTTTTTGGGAAGCCGGTGCGCGATGTCCTTGGACAGGTATCCGGCCTTCCTTAGCTTCTTGACTTGGCCCTCCGTGGCGGAGGAGACCATCCACTTGCCTCCCGCTCCGGACATTGCTGGAGAAGGTTGAGGTGGGAAGTGCGGGCTTGGGCGCTGGAGCTCGAGTGCGCAGGAGATGGATAGGCAAAGGAGGAAGAAGGCGTAGGTAAAAGGGTGGATCCTTATCCCCTTATATGGGTGGATGCGGTTGTGCGTCCCCACCAGCCTAGTAAAACTCGCTTGCCTCCCAAGCACCATGATAAATGGCGCGGTTGGGTTACCCACGTCCGTATTGATGAGAATCCCGTAAAAGGGGTACACGATCTCTGCTTTGACAAGACGTGCCAAGGAAACCGCCTCGCAAAACATGCTGAGGTGGAAAAGTAAAGACGATTCGAGTAAAGGACTTGGCCGTAGTGTGATGACGCACTGCGGAATACGTCAGCAGATTTGATTTGTGTTAATATTATTCTCTCTATGGCAATATGTGGAAACTTATTTTGCAGAGCCGGACACTACTCTTGGTGTTTACAATCTTCTATGAAGGACTTGGAGGAGGAACCCGCCTTGCAATGCCGAAGACAATATGCGCGCCGGACTCGTCGTCATTGAAGCCTGGTTTAGGGGCTACTGAGGGAGTCCTGGATTAGGGGGTGTTCGGGTAGCCGGACTCCAAGACTATGAAGATACAAGATTGAAGACTTCGTCCCGTGTCCGGATGGGGCTTTCCTTGGCGTGGAAGGCAAGCTTGGCGATGCGGATATTCAAGATCTCCTACCATTGTAACCGACTCTGTGTAACCCTAACCCTATCCGGTGTCTATATAAACCGGAGGGTTGTAGTCCGTAGGACATCAACTCCATATACAACAATCATACCATAGGCTAGCTTCTAGGGTTTAGCCTCCTTGATCTCGTGGTAGATCTACTCTTGTACTACCCATATTCATCAATATTAATCAAGCAGGACGTAGGGTTTTACCTCCATCGAGAGGGCCCGAACCTGGGTAAAACTTCGTGTCCCTTGCCTCCTGTTACCATCCAGCCTAGATGCACAGTTTGGGCCCCCCTACCCGAGATCCGCCGGTTTTGACACCGACACCTTCTATCACAGATCCGAAGGCAAGACATCCGTTGCTAAGAATGGATCCTTTCTAGAGAAACAGTTTCTCTCGAAAGAAGTGAGTGGGAGGCAAGTAGAACTTGATGAGGTAACTGTACCTGCTCCCTTGTTGGAAAGTAGTTCATCACAGAAATCTGTTCCTGTGACTCCTACACCAATTAATGAGGAAGCTAATGATGAAGATCATGTAACTTCAGATCAAGTTTCTACCGAACCTCATAGGTCAACCAGAGTAAGATCCACACTAGAGTGGTACAGTAATCCTGTTCTGGAAGTCATGTTACTTGACCATGACGAACCTACGAACTATGAGGAAGCGATTATGAGCCCAGATTCCACAAAATGGCTTGAGGCCATGAAATCTGAGATGGGATCCATGTATGAGAACAAAGTGTGGACTTTGGTTGACTTGCCCGATGATTGGCAAGCCATCGAGAATAAATGGATCTTCAAGAAGAAGACTAACACTGATGGTAATGTTACTGTCTACAAAGCTCGACTTGTTGCAAAAGGTTTTCGACAAGTTCAAGGAGTTGACTACTATGAGACCTTCTCGCTCATAGCAATGCTTAAGTCCGTCTGAATCATGTTAGCAATTGCCGCATTTTATGATTATGAAATTTGGCAAATGGATGTAAAGACTGCATTCCTGAATGGATTTCTGGAAGAAGAGTTGTATATGATGCAACCTGAAGGTTTTATCGATCCAAAGGGTGCTAACAAAGTGTGCAAACTCCAGCGATCCATCTATGCACTGGTGCGAGCATCTCGGAGTTGGAATACACGTTTTGATAGTGTGATCAAATAATATGGTTTTATACAAAATTTTGGAGAAGCCTGTATTTACAAGAAAGTGAGTGGGAGCTCTGTAGCATTTCTAATATTTTATGTGGATGACGTATTGTTGATTGGAAATGATATAGAAATCTGGATAGCATAAAAGGATACTTGAATAAGAGTTTTTCAATGAAAGACATCGGTGAAGCTGCTTACATATTTGGGCATCAAGATCTATAGAGATAGATCAAGACGCTTAATTGGACTTTCACAAAGCACATACCTTGATAAAGTTTTGAAGAAGTTCAAAATGGATCAAGCAAAGAAAGGGTTCTTGCCTGTGTTACAAGGTGTGAAATTGAGTCAGACTCAATGCCCGACCACTGCAGAAGATAGAGAGAAAATGAAATGTTCCCTATGCTTCAGCCATAGGCTCTATCATGTATGCAATGCTGTGTACCAGACCTGATGTGTGCCTTGCTATTAGTTTAGCAGGGAGGTACCAAAGTAATCCAGGAGTGGATCACTGGACAGCGGTCAAGAACATCCTGAAATACCTGAAAAGGACTAAGGATATGTTTCTCGTTTATGGAGGTGACAAAGAGCTCGTCGTAAATGGTTACGTCGATGCAAGCTTTGACACTGATCCGGATGACTCTAAGTCACAAACCGGATACGTATTTTATTGAACGTGGAGCTGTCAGTTGGTGCAGTTCTAAGCAAAGCGTCATGGCGGGATCTATGTGTGAAGCGGAATACATAGCTGCTTCGGAAGCAGCAAATGAAGGAGTCAGGATGAAGAAGTTCATATTTGATCTAGGTGTCATACCTAGTGCATCGTGTCAAATCAAAATCTTTTGTGACAATACTGGTGCAATTGCCTTGGCAAAGGAATCCAGATTTCACAAAAGAACTAAGCACATCAAGACACGCTTCAATTCCATCTGCGATCAAGTCAAGGAGGGAGACATAGAGATTTGCAAAATACATACAGATCTGAATGTTGAATACCCATTGACTAAGCCTCTCTCACGAGCAAAACATGATCAACACCAAGACTCCATGGGTGTTAGAATCATTACTGTGTAATCTAGATTATTGCTCTACTGCAAGTGGGAGACTGAAGGAAATATGCCCTAGAGGCAATAATAAAGTTGTTATTTATATTTCCTTATACCATGATAATTGTTTATTATTGATGCTAGAATTTTATTACCCGAAAATTTATTACATGTGTGAATCCATAGACAAACAAAGTGTCACTAGTTTGCCTCTACTTGACTAGCTCCTTAAATCAATGATGGTTATGTTTCCTAACCTTAGACATGAGTTGTCATTTGATTAACGGGATCACATCATTAGAGGATGATGTGATTAACTTGACCCATCCGTTAGCTTAGCACGATGATCGTTTAGTTTGTTGCTATTACGTTCTTCATGACTTATACATGTTCCTATGACTATGAGATTATGCAACTCCTGAGTACCGGAGGAACACTTTGTGTGCTACCAAACATCACAACATAACTGGGTGATTATAAAGGTGCTCTACAGGTGTCTCCGATGGTACTTGTTGAGTTGGCATAGATCGAGATTAGGATTTGTCACTCCAATTGTCGGAGAGGTATCGCTGGGCCCTCTCGATAATGCACATCACAATAAGCCTTACAAGCAATGTAGCTAATGAGTTAGTTATGGGGTGTAACATTACTGAATGAGTAAAGAGACTTGCCAATAACGAGATTGAACTAGGTATTGAGATACCGACTATCGAATCTCGGGCAAGTAACATATCGATGACAAAGGGAACAACGTATGTCGTTATGCGGTTTGACCGATAAAGATATTCGGAGAATATGTAGGAGCCAATATGAGCATCCAGGTTCCGCTATTGCTTATTGACGAGAGACGAGTCTCGGTCATGTCTACATAGTTCTCGAACCCGTAGGGTCCGCACGCTTAACGTTCGGTGACGATCGGTATTATGTGTTTACGTGTTTTGATGTACCGAAGGTAGTTCGGAGTCCCGGATATGATCACAGACATGACGAGGAGTCTCAAAATGGTCGAGACATAAAGATCGATATATTGGATGACTATGTTTGGACTTCGGAAAGGTTCCGGGCAAGTTCGGACAAATACCAGAGTACTGGGAGGTTACCGGAACCCCCAGGGGAGTGTAATGGGCCTATTGGGCCTTAGTGGAGAAGACGAGGGGCAGCCAGGGTAGGCCGTGCGCCCCCTCTCCTTCTAGTCGGAATTGGACAAGGAGGAGGGCGGCTCGCCCCTTTCCTTTCCCCTCCCTCCTCCTTCCCTCTCTCCTACTCCTACTCTTGGAAGGGTTGGAGTCCTACTCCCGGTGGTAGTAGGACTCCCCGGTAGTCCCTCTCCCCCTCCTCCACTCCTTTATATATGGGGGAGTGGGGCACCCCATAAACACACAAGTTGATCAGTTGATCTTTTAGCCGTGTGCGGTGCCGCCCTCCACCATAATCCACCTCGATCATATCGTAGCAGTGCTTAGGCGAAGCCCTGCGTCGGTAGCATCATCATCACCGTCATCACGCCGTCGTGCTGACGAAACTCTCCCTCGAAGCTCTGCTGGATCGGAGTTCGTGGAACGTCACCGAGCTAAACATCTGCTCAACTCGGAGGTGCTGTACGTTCGGTACTTGGATCGGTCGGATCATGAAGACGTACGACTACATCAACCGCGTTCTCACAACGCTTCCTCTTATGGTCTATGAGGGTATGTGGACGACACTTTTCCCTCTCGTTGTTGTGCATCACCATGATCTTGCGTGTGCGTAGGAATTTTTTTTGAAATTACTGCGTTCCCCAACACTCGAACCCGTAGGGTCCACATGCTTAACGTTCAATGACGGTATGTATTATGATTTACGTGATTTGATGTACCGAAGGTTGTTCGGAGTCCCGGACGAGATCACGGACATGACGAGGAGTCTCCAAATGGTCGAGACATAGAGATTCATATATTGGAAGGCTACATTCGAACACTAGAATGGTTCGGGTCGTTTCGGAGTACCGGGGGTTACCGGAACCCCCTTCGGGAAGTTATTGGGCCTTATGGGCCTAGTGGTGGAAGAGAGGAGGCAGGCCAAGAGGTGGTGGCCCCCTAGCCCAAACCGAATTGGACTAGGGCTAGGGGGCTGGCCCCCCTTTCCTTCTCTTCTTTCTCTCCTTCCTTCTTCTCCTACTTGGACTAGGAAAAAGGGGAAACCTACTCGTACTAGGAGTAGGAATCCCCCCTTGGGCGCGCCCCTTGAGGCCGGCCCTCCTCCACCTCCCATCCTTTATATACGGGGGAGGGGGGCACCCCATAGACACACAAGTTGATTTCTTATCCGTGTGCGGTGCCCCCCCCAGATTTCCACCTCGGTCATATTCTCATAGTGCTTAGGCGAAGCCCTGCGTCGGTAACTTCATCATCACCATCAACACGCCGTCATGCTGAGGAAGCTCTCCCTCGGACTCAGCTGGATATAGAGTTTGAGGGACGTCACCGAGTTGAATGTGTGTGGATCGCGGAGGTGCCGTGCGTTTGGTACTTGATCGGTTGGATCGCGAAGACATTCGACTACATCAACCGCGTTACTCAACACTTCCGTTTTTGGTCTATGAGGGTACGCAGGAACACTCTCCCCTCTCGTTTCTATGCATCTCCTAGATAGATCTTGCGTGATCATAGGAAAATTTTGAAATATTGCGTTCCCCAAACAACAAGCTCATAGGGCGGGCCCACCCCTTGGATCCTGCCATGCAAGCTTGTGGGGCCCACGTAGGCCCCCTCACTTATTCTAGCCACCCATGCACTTTGTCTTCCTCCAGAAAAAATCACTCCATTGTTCAAACCCGTGTTCTTGCTCATCTTGCTGCCATTTTCGATCTCCTTGATCGGAGCTCCGTTTCTGAAACTATTTTGGGGGATTGTTCATCGGTATGTGACTCCTCCAATGGTCCAATTAGTTTTTGCTCTAGTGCTTTATACATTGCAAAATTTTGTTGTTGTGGTGACCATGTTCTTGAGCTTGCATGTCAAATTTATATGGTTCAAAGTAGTTTTGGTACTTGATATAGCCTCTAGACACTTGTAGGAGTGGTTGCTATCAATCTTATTGAGTTTTGTTCGTTTTTATTTTGAGTCACTAAAAATTTCAGGAATTTTCAGTGGAAGAGAATGTTTAGGAAGATATTCCAAGGTGGTTCCTCGAAGAAGAAATCCCCAAGGCTCGCGATACGTGAGCTGGCCCCTGAACAACCGCGGGAAGCTCTAGTGCGACCTTGCGAATGTCCGTCGGATCATTTCATGACTCGTGCAGGTTTCAAGGAAGAATTTGATATGTATGTGCACAACGCCGGCCTGACGGACTTCTTGTCAGATAATTGCTTGCAATATTATAATCTTACTTCTTCTTTTGTGCAGAGATTTGAGTATTGGGTCCATCGCAATACACATTCCGTTTTATTTGATATCTATGATAAATCATTTCGCATGGACCTTGAAGAATTTAATGAAGCATGCAAAATTCTGCAATGGGGCATTTATACTGAACCTCGTAAATCCTATTGCATTGAGTTCCTTGCTAGCATCGCTTTGGGTGAAATTAGAACCATAACACAAGCTACTATAGGGAGCATTCACTTTCTTGCATTACATTATTTTGCTCTCTTTATAGGTAGATGCATTAATGGGAAACATGACCATAGCCACCTTTGCTCTCCTCAAGAGCATAGTAATGGATGATAAACGATATAACTTGGGGGCTATTGTTGCAAGGCCGTTGCATAATATTGCCTTAGATGGAGATTTCTTTGGTGGAATTTATGCCACTCGTTTAGCTGATTATCTTGGGGTACCTATAAGAGAAAATGATGATCAGTTACCACCTGCTTTCCTCGATTATGACACTATGGAACGTTTCCAATTTCTTGAGAGGGGCGATCAGCCTTGCCAGTACAGACTAATCTTTGACAGGAGTCGCATCTTCCATATTACGCTTCCCGCTCCTGCCTTCTTTGACTTTTAAGTAAAATGAAGATATTTCATACTTAGAGAGGAGGCAGAGGAGTATGAGAGGGCGAGGGAGACCGCTCGCCTCAACGAGGCAGCCCTCCAAGCGGTGGCAACTGCAATCCAGTTCAACCCCAACTATGACTTTGGATATTGCCCTGGCCAGCCGTGGCCATAAACCAAGTTAGGCCAAAAGTCTAAGCATGGGGGAGTACGTATTTCTCACCGACATTACATTCATGCATCACACATTCATTCCAGTTGTTGGTGTTCATCCTTTTCCATTGTATAATCCATATTAGTTTATTTTTCTTACTTTCTTCTTGTGTGTTTGAAAAAAAACTTTTATGAAATCCAAAAATATTTCTTGCTTATTTTTAGTTTTTGTTTCTAGTTTAAATTATTAGTAGTATTGAAATAGAACCCAAAAGGATTTCTCATTCTTCTTTTGCTTGTTGGGAGCTTTCCCATGTAAATAGTTTTTCTCATTTTTGTTTTTCCTTCGTTTAATTTCTTCAACAGAAAAATACAAAAACTCAAAAATATTTTAGTGTGTTTCTTTGAAATTCTTTTCTTTTCTTTTGGGTGACGAGGAGAATACCACGATGAAAACGTTGAGTGGATCTCATATGCATCATTGTTGACCTAACAAAGAGCCCATATTACCTTGTCTTCTCCCGTGAATAAATGTTTGCAGATTCCAGCTTAGTCCACAACACATGCACTCTCATTATTATTCACATCGTTCGGTCATGCAAGTGAAAGGAAATAATGATGAAATTTGATAAAATGATTGAGATGGAGAAAAGCTGGTATGAGCTCGACCTATTTTGTTTTTATAAATATGAGTAGCTCATCGTTCTTGATTCAGCACATTATGAATGAAACATGTTTGCAATGACAATTTGAGATCATATTTACTCATGCCATGCTTAAATAGCTAGGAGTTGATAATGGTTTTTCTTGTGTGCCAACATGCATTTAAAATGGTTATGATGTAGTATGATAGGATGGTATCCTCTTTTGAATGATTCGAGTGGCTTGAATTGGCACATGTTCTCGCATGTAGTTGAATCAAAACCAACATAGCCTCCACAATATTTATGTTCATGGTGTTTTATATCATACTCCTGCTTGTACCCAATGTTGATTAATCTCAATGCATGTTTTTGACCATTGTCTCTCTCTAGTTGGTCGCTCCTCAATCTATTTGCTAGCCTTCACTTGTACTAAGCAAGAAGAATGAGCTACATCTGTTAAACACATGTAGGAGAGAAGATTGATGTGAAGGAGTTGATCCCAAAAATTTATTGCTGACGTGAAGCAATTGGTTCGGAGATTCCGTCTGAAGAAATTTGACTACAACGAATGAAAGTCCAAGACAAAGTGAAGACGTAGCATTCATTTCGTTGTTCTTCTTTCATTCATTTGAGTCATATGACCTCTGTACTATTAAGAGGGGTATAGGTTCTCGAAGCTTAGATCCGCTGTGATGCTTAGCCCAAAACATATGCGAGATTGAGAGAAATCTCTTTATGTTTTGAATGATTACCTACCAGCAGTAGATGTTGTTCTTCGTGCTGCAAGAGATATCTTTCAAACTGCGGAGTTAGCATTACTTGATCCGCAAGAAATGTTACAGTTGTGCTCAATTTCCGACCGTAGGACTCGTGTTATTCGGCCATTGGCTGTTCCACATGTCCAATTTGGTCTTTTCCCTTTAGGGAAGGCTGCGGCTATAAATAGCCACCCCGCTCCAATGTTGCCTGTTGGTTGTTGCGCTTAAGATTTCTGAGAAGATTAATTAAGCGTCTCCTCTCCGAGTAATTTGAGTTTAAGATCCACCGAGAGAAAAATCAAGAGCCCGAAACTTAGGTAGTGGTTGAGCAACACAGTAGTTCTGAGTCTAGAGTTCTTGTACCTATTACTCTTGAGAGTTGCGCACTCTCTAGAAGGATAGGTGTCGGCTTGAGTATTGAAGAGTTGTTGTCTTCACCAAGTAAGATCTTCAACAACCAAGAGTCATTGTGGTTCGCAAAGAGGGTCTGTCGAAGGTTTGGAGATCGCCGACAAGTATATACCATGAATAAAATCAACTGGAGTCTGATAGCTCCGAGTTGAAGGAAAATAGGGAGAAGAGAGTTTATCTTCTATGATAAATCACAACCCCTCCAACCAGACGTAGTCCTTTGGTAGAAGGGCGAACTGGTCTACCAAATCCATCTATGGCCATCGAGCACCACTTGTTCACTTTACTTTACTGCATTACTTTCAGCAGTTTACTTTCGTGCTCTGTGACGATAGTTTATCTGATCAATCATTGCATGTAGCATTCTCATCATTCTGTTTACACATCCTAGTTGAATATACTTTGCTTCGTACTTATCTTGATTAAGATTGGAGTATCTGTCCCGGTGTCACTTTCATTCACCTCTTCGTTGTTATCTCTCATACTTTTCTTTCGTAGTTCATATCGTGTTTTCTCCCATGCTACTGCATTTGCTCGCATATTGCATTACTATCATTATTGTCAAGCCTGTGATATATTATGCTCATGCCATAATTGCTCCATACTTCGATAGATATGTTCTTCAATATCATGCTTGATTAAAGTTCTTTTCTACCGAACCTTATTTCCGTTGTTGTGTTTGGGATCAGTTCAAAACATTCGCAAGAATTTTTTTAATCTCCCATTCATCCCCGCTCTGGTCGATATACTCTTGGTCCTAACAATTGGTATCATAGCAGGTACTCCCTGTCTCTGTTTATTAAAGGTCTCACAACCTTGGAGTTTTGAGTATGTCGTATGCAGGTAGATCCTCGCACTCTCAAAGATTTCCTATCTTCGATGGGAATGACTATATCTACTTGAAAGAGAGAATGAGAATCAGACTTCAAGCCATCAACATAGAACTCTGGCATATTGTGGAAAATTGATTCACCATTCAGCACCCGGATGCTCCCACTTCTGATGGAAAAGTTGTACTACAATTGAATGCACAAGCGAAAGACATCATGAGTGACAGCATCTTGAAAGACATTTTCTTTCGGTTCTGAAAGCTTAACACTACTAAGAAACTCTGGTATGCCATAAAAAATGCTCATGAAGAATTCATTACTAGAACAGATTCCCACACTGAAATGCTTCGTGCCATGTTTGCTGGTTTCAGAAGTCTGCGTAAGGAAAGTGCTATGGAACACTACAAAAAAACACTTCCGTGATGATACGTGTTTTTCACAGTAGGTCACGTTTTCTGTCATGCATGTACATCCATGACGATTTTATGACAGAATTAAGATAGTCATACATGTGCTATCGTAGAAGTGTTCCATGAAAATACTAAAATTATCATCACGGAAGTGTCCACTTCCATGATGATAAATGGCGCGTCATGGAGGTGCTTTCATCAAGGGTAACCGACATGTGGCTTCCACCATAACAGGTCGTCGTTAAGCTATATGGTTCTGGTTTGGATTCGATAACCCGTTAATAGCCCAAACCAATGGGGATTTTTCACGTGTAAAATTCTCATTCGCCACAGGAACCACATGTCAGCTCGTCATTGGGACAGAGAGGCCCCTATGATATGTCGAAACGTGGCATGGCCCAACAGCAGCCCATTTAGCTTACAAAGGCCGGCCCGTTTGACTTGGCCAAAAGCTAGCGGGTCGGCCCATGAAAAGCCTGTTAAATGTCTGTTCACCTATAGCCCATTTTACGGCTTGGTAACTCACGGCCCGTTATGGCGTTCCCGAATTTGGCCCAATAGCGTCATGTGGGTCGTCCAGTATAATACTAGCATGTTTAACTTGCGGCCCATGTATGGCCCACGACGTCTTTCGGCCCGTATGAGGCCTTTCACATCTTTGGGCCCTTTAGTGGCTCGCAGTGACTGTGGCCCATAATAAATAGTAAACTTTTTATACCCATTAACGGCCCATGATTCACATGGGCCGTTTCCAGTCCGTGTTAGCTTTTGGCCTACTGATGGACCATACATTCTTGGGCTCCTTTCCGACCCTCGATTACTTCTGGCCCATTACTGGCATGTTCTCTTAATGGGCCAAATTCAGCCCATAGTTCAAATCGGCCCGTTTGTGGCATGTTAACTCATTGCGCCATTTCCAACCCGTCATGTATTCTGGCCCATTAACGACCCATTATGCTAGTGACATAATTAAGCCTTTGATGTCTTCTGGCCTGTTAATGGCCCATTACTGTGCTGGCCCGATACCGATTACGCCCGTTTACGGCCCATTTATCCGACGGCATGTCGAAGGCCCATTGATTCTACGACCCGTTGGAGGCCCATTTATCCGATGGCCTGTAGGAGGCCCATTGATCCTACGGCCCGTAGGAGGCCCATTAATCCTACCCATAGCAGGTTCGAGGTTACCATAGTCCGTATCTGGCCCATGGTTGTTGCGGCCACTAGCAAACTAGGGAAAAGAAGACTAGGGAAATAAATAAGCCAGAGACTAACGCAAGGCTATTAAGGATTGCACAGATTACTTCCACTCGGCATCAAAATTTGCCACCAGTGCAAATATAGGGAACAGCCTACACTACACAAAAATGGCTTGCTCTTTTCTTTAGTCGGTCGCTGCGTGTTAAGAACAAATTTTGTATCGTAACAAAACAAATTACAACCATAAAGCAAAGGGAAAGTTGGCATAAAAGTTAACAGTCCAGCAGATAGATGCACCACCAGAAGTTCAGAAGCTTAGTTCATTTGACATGACTGTTACGTTTTCATGTTGTATTGCCTAACGGAGCCCATAACCTTCGCCTTCATTTCTCCTAGGCTCCGAAACAACATAGCAAATGTCTAATATTCTGGTTTCAAAACCATGCATATCTTGACGACATCGAACAATGGTTGTCCTTGTTTCACAAAGGGTCTCTATTAGGGACTGGGACTTGTTTTGAGCTTGCATATCTTGATCATGAGGTAGTTCGGACGAGATTTCCTTAACAACCAACCCAGTATTATGCAGGAACGTGCTTTTGGCACTGTTAGTGGACAAGTACTGGCCCAAGAGGTGACATTGCGGTTATAGTTTCCTCGTCACCTTCATAAGGTGGTGGTTCCACCATATGTTCCATACCTTGCCGAAAAGTTGAGTTTGTACATGTAGTACCAGAACAGAAGATATTAAGGAGGCAGAAAAACCAAACAGAATAGCTTTGGTCTATATGCATAACTTATTTTGGTGAACCCGTGTAAAATAGTAGTTGTATTTTACTGCAAAGTACATAATATAACCAGGTTCCAAACATATGACCATGTACCATGGCTAATGTATTGTCTATTTCTTCACATTGTATTGACAGCTAAGGATAAAGAGACAAAGTTTATAATACGGTAAGCATAGTATGGCATCATTCATATTACAAAACAACTGAGAACAGACAAACAGGCAATTGTAACATAGTGTGGGCAAGTCCAGCACGGAAATAGATTACAGATCAAGATCAAAGGAGCATCACTCCTCTCTTTTAAACCTTGTAAGGTGCAATGATACGCTAAGACAATTGTGTATAAAATTGAAAAGAGTAATAGATATTGGTTGCAAACCGTGCAGTTCAATGCACAAGTTAGAGTAAGCAGTAGTTAAAAGGCATGAGGATTAAGGACTTACAACAGCGGCTTTGACTGGTGTAGTCATACCCTTCATCTTGCTGGTGTGACAGTCATTGAAGATTTCCACAGCATTTGGTTTAGGTACTTTTTGGTCCTTGCAAGCTTTACTCTACATTTGGTAAAAGTCAATATAGATCTGGTAATATGGCACAGCGAAAAGAGTGAAACAGCAGCTAGTTACAAGAGCCTCGCAGTGTGCAAAATAGCTACGAGATCCTGTCGTCTGTTGGAATTTCACTTTCGTACGGTTGGCCTTGTTCTTTGAACAGTTCACCTACAAGAAGATAGATTTGTGAGGCACATGCGTAAATAGGAGTTCAACATGTGATTTGATCACATATATATAATGTACTTGATACTTTGGATCAGACCAGTGTTTAACAAAGCCTCTATAGTCTTCATCCGATATATTTTCCACTCGAGATGTTTGGGAAAGTTCATTGTTAGCCTTGCCTTCAAAGTGAGTTTTCCTCAGTTATATTGATACTGTCGCATAGCAGACTTGAAAACATGGGTGCATGCTTTTCTGGTTACATCATCTTGGCTATCCAACTTGAACCTCATATGTTGAAAATTATGGGAGTCTCATTACCAGCAACCTAGAAACTATGGGATAGAGCAAGAAGATATTACTAATTTCCATACATAAGCATACTTACAAATAAATGGTCGAGGAAGGTGTTAAATTGGGTTTCATATTTGTCATTCCTGTACTGAATCCATGTTGGGAGGATACCTGCATGACACCTAATGAAAATGGCTGCCTCTGATACTAACTTGGCTGACTCTATAGCTTCATGTGGCCTTTTTAAACCTGCCTCAAAACAGATCTCCATTCTTCCTCCTCTAGATTTAGTTAACTTGTCGAACATTGTCCCTGATGTTTGTTTCCTCTTGCGCCTAGGTGCTAGTTCAACAACGAATATGGGAAGTGTTAGTGTACATCAAACTGTAAGACTACATATAAAGAAGCATGCAACTGTAACTTGACTCGAGCAACTACCTTATTGCTATTAAATCTCACAAGGTTCATCCAATCTCGCCAACTCGTCTTGTGTCAAGAGTGCTTCGGAAGTAGTGTCAGGTGGCAAAGGAGCTTGCCGCTAGCAGAGTTGCCGAATGAGTAACTCGTGCAGATGTTGGTACTGTGGAAGAATGTGCTCCAACAACTAGGGCTGTTGTTGGTTGTTTGGTGGCAACTATTCGTTTGTGTTTGGATTGTTTTGCAGCTGGTGTAGCAAGGGATACCGTGTTTCTACAATATTCCAGTGGACTTCGACCTTCTATTGCACCATCAGTACCAGCAGAATCTACATAATTCTTCCGCTTCCATTTTCGTGTGTCCTGAGTACTAACTCCATAGCCTACTATTATGTGTTCCTTCCTCTTTCCCTTTGCCATGTCAAGTCAAGCCGATGAGAAAAAGGAATAAAAAATTAGTTTTTCAGAACAAATTGATGCATGATACAGACGTACTGATCTTTCATGTTAGACAACTGTCGTGGTTCCGACTCTGACAGTGATGTAGGGGGGTGAGTATGGAGAGGCTAGATCCTAGCTATTGGGAAGTTGTTACACGCGAGGTTTACGAGTTCAGGCCCTTCTCGGAGGAAGTAACAGCCCTACGTCTCGGAGCCCGGAGGCGGTCGACTGGATTATGCGTGTATGGATTACAGGGGTGCGAACCCTTCATACTAAGGAGGGGGGTGGCTTATATAGAGTTCGCCGGCCCCCTCCTGCCCTCAGTAATGCAGGGTTTAAGGTACATTTAAGATTGGGCGTTACTGGTAACGCCTCTAATAAAGTGCTATGATGATCATGAAGACTACTTAACAGCTGACCGTTTGCCTACGGAGTGATTGTAGGTCTCCTGGCAGTCGAGTGATTAGCTTCATGGTCGAGTGGTAGCTTCTTGGTCGAGTGTCTTGAACCTGTCGAGTGGGGTACCTTCAAGTCGATTGATAGGTGATTTCTTCTAGGGATGTCCTTGGGTAGGGCTCTTTGGACGGGTCCGTGCCCCTACCCTAGGTACATAGCTTCATCAACAACCGCATAATAGGAGGATGTAATATGTACGAAAAACAGGACAACATGAGATAATCAGACCTATGATGTGTAAACTAACCAGAAGGCATTTAAATAAATTAGAAGCAATGCAATGGAAGGTAGACACCATATGAAAGATGCTACAAATATCGCTCTGCCAAGTTAACAGTGTCTCGTCATAACTAGCATTTAAAAAATGTGGAGCAGTACAAGAAATAAATCATATGCAAGATCCAAACAACATCACACTACCAAGTTAAAGGTCTCTCATCATTAGTGCCATTGCATATTCACAGCTATGATGTGTAAACTAATCAGAAGGCATTTATACAAATTAGAAGTAATGAAAGCTAGACACCATATGTAAGATGCAATGAATATCACTCTACCAAGTTAAAATTGTCTCATCATTAGTGTCATTTCAACAAATTGGTAGTACAAACTAGAAAATATTGCGAGATGTAACCTATATCAGACTCCCAAGTTAAACATGTCTTATGAGAAGTGATTGTTGCAGGTTACACAACAATAGTACTTTGATGTAAGAACATTGTGTGATAGACAGATATTGTATCTTATTCACAAGTATAATGTGTAAAGTAAGTAGATGGAATTCAACAAAATTAGAAGCAACACAAGCTAGACATCATACATAACATGCAACCACATATAACAGTGCCAAGTTGGAGGGAGCACATGTGATGATGGACTAGGGGAGACGTGTTCATCATCAACACAGCTACGTTGAGTGTTTATGCATGTGTTGTCTTCCAAATCTTGTTGGGGGAAACGGAGTAGAATCTATAAAGGGCCTCTATAAAGGCCCTCTGTTTTAGTTGGTTGCAAGGAGCACCATTATACACTGCATTGCTAATTTCCTTCCGCTTTATTGATTTTGCATTGTCAAGTAAAACCGACAAGAAAAATCAATAAAATTCGCTCTTTAGAACTCATTCATGCATGATACTGACAATCACTACTTTGATGTAAGGAAAACACATGATACGAGGATGGAATATGTACGAAAAACAGTACGGCATGGCATATTCACAACTATTTGTGTAAACTAAGCAGAAGTAATTTAATCAAATTAGAAGCAATAGAAGCTAGACATCGTATGCAACATGCAAGACAATATCACACTGCCAAGATAGAGAAACCACCTGGGATGCCAGTTTCACCAGAAGACCGCCATCAGTCCCTACCTTAATTTTTCAATCGTCTTACTTAATTTTATTGCCTTGTCAAGTCAAACCCACAAGAAAAATGAATAAAAATTCACTTTTCAGAACTTAGTGATGCAGGATGCTGACGAGCACTACTTTAAGGTAAGGCGACCGCATGATAGGGCGATTGAATGTATAAGAAAAAAGGACAGCATTGCATATTCACAGCTATGATGTGTAAACTAAGCAAAAGGCATTTCAACAAATTAGAAGCAATGAAAGCTAGACACCATATGAAAGATGCAACGAATATC
The DNA here is from genome assembly GCF_003073215.2 of Triticum urartu. Taxonomy (NCBI): domain Eukaryota; kingdom Viridiplantae; phylum Streptophyta; class Magnoliopsida; order Poales; family Poaceae; genus Triticum; species Triticum urartu. The sequence goes on along the minus strand of NC_053024.1, from coordinate 76,275,144 downwards.
ACTCTATCAAGTTAAATCTATCTCGTCATAAGTGCCATTTCAACAAATTAGAAGTAGTACAAGCTAGAAAAGAATGTGAGATGTATATCACACTCCAAAGTTAAATGTGTCTTATGATAAATGATTGTTGCGGGTTACACAACAGTAGTACTTTCATGTAAGAACATGGTGTGATAGACAGATAGTGTATGTTCTAAAAAGAGGAACACGTGTCTTATTCACAAGTCTATTATGTAAAGTAAGCACATGGAATTTGAAAGTGCGTTATATCGACTAAAGGGGGGTGAATAGGCGATTTTTATGAATTCTTCACTGAGGAATTTGCAGGTGAGGAAATTCCTTAGCGAAGAACTACTAGCAGCGGAATAAGTACTCAAAAGTAAACATAACAGAACGCATGCTTAGTCATCATGATGAAATGAAGACAAGCACAGAGTATTGAAAGCGTAAGCACAGGGTAACACGGGATGAAGACAAACAGACTGAAGAAATTGAACTGAGGAATTAGAGAAAGTCTTCAGTCGAAGTCTTCAAACACATATATGAACAAGCACTCAACATAGTTATGAGGAAATGAAAGAGTTGAGGAAATAGAACCAGTGAGCTTGGTGAAGACAATGATTTGGTAGACCAGTTCCAACTGCTATCTCAGTTGTACATCTGGTTGGAGCAGCTAGGTATTTAAACCTGAGGACACACAGTCCTCACAGTATTCTCCTTGAGATAAGGTCACACAGACCTCGCCCAATCACTCATGGTAAGTCTCCAGGTGACTTCCAAACCTTCACAAACTTGGTCACTCGGTGATCCACAATTCCTCTTGGATGCTCTAGACCTTGATGCCTAACCGTCTGGAAGAAGCGCAGTCTTCAAAGGTAACAAGCGTCGGATCCACGCAGGATCAATCTCTTTAGTGATGCTCAATCACTTGGGGTTTGTAGGTGTTTGGGTTTGGGTTTTCCTCACTTGATGATTTTTGCTCAAAGTCCTCGGAGGATGGGATGCTCTCAAATGACAAGTGTCAGTTTCTCTCGGAGCAGCCAACCAGCTAGTGGTTGTAGGGGGCGGCTATTTATAGCCTAGGGAGCAGCCCGACATGATAAGACATAAAAGCCCTTCAATGATATGACCGTTAGGTGGGTAGATATTTTGGGACAATTGGTGCATAGCACAGCAACGGTCGGAATTTTGAGTAGCAAAATCCTCAGGACTATCATGTTCCTCACTATGTAGGCAATCCGCACTGGTGAATTCCTAACTCCTCAGTCGGAACAAATTCCTCGGAGAACAGAAGAACTTCGTCTCTGTCACTGAAGAATATGATTCAACTGTATGAGATTTCCAGTGGCTTCACTCGAAGGGATTGGTAGGTGTAGGATTTTGAGTTGAGCATCACATGCAAATTTTTCCTTAGTATTTCCTCGACCCCCTTTAACAGTACGGTGTTTCCTACGACTCAAGAAAGAGAAAATGAAACTATAAAAACAAAAGTCTTCATGCTTCATGTTCCTCGAATGAATACCAAGTCTTCAGGATTTGCACCAATTTCTTCACTTTCAAAGTCTTCAGAAGGTCTTTGGAAGTCCAAAGTCTTCAATCGAAGAACTTCATTTTTAGGGGTCGACTTTCTCTGTAAATATCAAACTCCTCATAGACTTATAGACCTGTGTATACTCAAAAACACATTAGTCACTTAACCTATAAGTCTTCAATACACCAAAATCACTAAGGGGCACTATATGCACTTACAATCTCCCCCTTTTAGTGATTGATGACAATATAGGTTAAGTTTTCAACGGGGATAAACATATGAAGTGTAAATACTGATATTGAGGAATTTGATTGCAAGATATAGAAGAACTCCCCCTGAAGATGTGCATGATGAGGAATTTGCTTTTGAAGCATTGCACACTTGAAGAGTAGAATCATGGAGATCTCCCCCTATATCTTGTAATTCATACACGCATTTGACATATCATAATGAGGAATTTGAAATGCATGATGAAATATGGTGACTGATGAAATCCAGCATGCATGCATTAACATATATGAGGAATAAGCATGCAGAAGACACATCAAAAGTATCAGAGCACCATCGGGTTTTAGTTTACAACTCGATCCAGTAAATTTTCAGAAGAGCGAGAGTTGTAACTTTGCAAAAAACGCCTATATAGACAGACCCACTTGAAGACTAACTCAAAATTCTCCCCCTTTGTCATTGAATGACCAAAAGGATTGAAAATAAAGACTAACGCCCCTGAAGAATATCAAGATGATGGAGCGCCAGCGTTGTTGGGGTCGTTTGTCGTGGAAGGGCCTGCCGCAGTGTCGTCCAAGTCTTCATGCTCATCGGTGTCCCACGATGAAGAATATGAGCTGGACACCAAAGGAGGAACCTTGACCTTCTTGTATTTCTTCGGTGGAGGCACAGACCAGTCAAAATCTTCCTTGAGACCCATTGCCTTGAGATCTTCTTCACCATACAGATGTGATAGAATAGCCCTGGTGCGACCGAAAACCTCATGGAGGTAGTAATGGTTTTTCTTCACTGCATTGTGTGTAGCAGTCATGTTGTGAAGAAATGAACCAAACTGACGCTTAACCCATTTATGGTTTCGATCCACCTTCTGGTGAAGACTAAGTAGAAGCTCACGGTCAGTCATCACACGAGGAGCAGTGGCTTGAGGAGTAGACTTGGGTGCATTGGCAGCAGAACATGTGTGGCAGAGTCATCATTGGTGGAATAAGATGCAGCTTTGCGAAACTGACCATCCAATGGACGAATGCCTTCATCAATGACAGCAGGAGCCTTACCCTTTTCATCAGTGGAAGTAAAGGCCTGCTTGAGGGCTTCAATCGAGGGTAGATAGCTAAGGTGATTCTGAAAATCAGCCTTGTAGTTGAGTGAAGACCTTGTCCTGAGGAATCTCATAATCCAAGGTGCATAAGGTTTCAGCTCAAACAGAGAAAGTGTAGCATTTGCCAGAGTCCTCATGAAGAAATCGTGATAGTTTATAGGAATGCTATGAATAATGTTGAATAGCAGATTCTTCATGATGCCAACTATTTCCTCATCAGATGAGTCATGGCCTTTGATGGGACTCATTGTCCTCGTCAGAATGCGATAGACGGCTCTGGGCACATAGAGTAAATCCTTCACGAGGAATTTGGTCCTTGGGGCTTGACCGGGCTTCAAAGGCTTCATTAACACTTGCATGTAATGAGCTATGAGTTCTGGTTCATGATACAGGCAGCGAGCTCCTTCACTGGGTGGACTGATGGGCAGGGCATGAAGCAATTCAGAGGTTGGTGCCTTATAGTGAGTGTTTTCGGTCATCCAGTCCAAGACCCAGGTGTTGATATCTTCAGGATCACCTGTGATATGCAATGTAGCATAGAACTGAAGAATAAGCTCTTCATTCCAATCAACAATGTCAGAGCAAAAGTTGAGGAGGCCTGCATCATGAAGAACACTGAGCACAGGAGAGAAGCAAGGTAATGATTCCATGTCCACGTGAGGAATATGCTCATGGTAGAAGATTTTGTCTTTGTTGAAAAGCAGTGAAGAATAGAAGTTGGCCTGGCTTGCAGTCCAGAAACGCTTCCTCCTTAGATGAGCGGAGTCATAAGGATTGTAGTCAGTGAAGAACACGTGCTCGCAGAAGAAATCATCAGCCTTGAATTTCTGCTTCTTTGAGAATGGATCCTTTGGCTTGGGGTGAGGAGTGTCAGTCAATTGCATCACAACCTCCGGGATCTTGATCTCAGGTTCCACAGGCTGAGGAATTTCAGGTGCTGCTTCAGTGGCAGCCTGGGACTTCAATTCTTCATTTGCATGATCTTCATCACTAGTGGCTGGAATTTCTTCATGGATAGACGGTGTGGCATGTGGTTCATCAGATCACATTTGTACAGTAGTTTCTGGGGACTAAGGAATTTGTTGCAAAGGTGTGAAGAGTGGAGAGTTGGGGTGCTGACTTTCCCAAAATTCATCACTTAGCACAGGTGTGGTACAACCAATGTCCACATCTTCATCTTCCATTTCTTCAACGCCGGCCTCTTCAGCAGTAAACTGAGGCATAGGCGAGGAGACAACTGGTGTTGAAGGGATTGTATCCACTTCAATTTCTTCTTCCATCTGCTCTGACGAAGTAGCAGAGGGATTCTCTTCATCGGATTCACTTGGAATCACATATTATTCATCAAAAGGAACAAGGTCCTTTGACGGAATGGTTGAGATAGGAACAACATCAATTGGGTTTGCAAATGAGCTTGTCAGTGGCATCATCTTCTTCGGGGCTAAAGAGTCTGATGAAGTTGATGCCTTCCTTTTCTTCACTGTTGCACGCTCTGCAGCCTTAGTCTTCTTCACATCTGATGCAGATGGAAGGATTGGAGTTGGTGTAGGTGCAGGAGGAGCACAGGAATTGGGTTGAATTTCTTCAGGTACAACTGATGCAGTTGCCCTGAACCCTTCATTTTCTTCAGGCGCACCACTAGTGGCTGCCCTGGCAATTTCATCAGTGGCTGGAATGCAGTCATCAGCCCTGGAACTCATATTTTCTTCAGCAGACTAATTTTCATCAGCGGTGCTGGCATGTTCTTCAGTTGGCTGAGCAGATGCTTCAGCCTGAGGAATTTCCTGTTACGTTGGGGCTGCAACATTTAAGGTGAAGTTGTTAGCAAGTTTCACAAAACGAACCTTGGCTCCAAGCCAGTCAATGCGATATGCATCAAATTCATCACTGAGTTTATTGATCTCAGTTTGAATAGTGACAAGTTCTTCACTTGTCATAGAGACAATGTTTTTCTTTAGAAAGCGTTCCTTCTTGTACTGCGCTTTCTTGATCTGCCTGGCCTTCTCAAACTTCCATTTCTCTTCCTATATGAAGTGAGTCAACATATGACTTTGGCCAGGAGTCAGCTTGAAGTCAGGCATGGGAGTATTGGGCTCCTTGTGCCAAACATCAATGTACTCGAGGATCAACTTTGGATCCAAAAGTAGAGGCACACTTGTACCCTTGGCTCTAGCGGCCCTGACTTGCTTGTCTCTAATGATTTCTGCTAGTTCTTCATCATCAGCCTCATCATCATCAGAGGGCACTTGGAAAGCAACTTGTTTCTTATGAGGACTTGGTCAAGGACCTCGTCCAGCAGTGGTCTTCTTCTTCAAAAGAGAGGGAGCAGCTGAGGAACTTGAAGAGGCTCCTGAGGCAATAGATATGCCTGTGGTACTTTGGCACGTGGCGAGATGCACAGGTGCTGAGGATTTGGTCGAAGCAGCCGAAGACTTTGGAGGAGCAGCGTGAGGAATTGGCCGTGAGGGCTTTGAGGAATCTGGCCGTGAGGGCATAGATGAGGAACTTGGCCGTGAGGGCATTGCTGATGAAGCATTGGGCTTGTGAGCAGGCTTCTTTGGCATGGACTTCTTCGGATTTACAGAGGCCTTAACCGCAGCAGCGGCAGCAGAGTCTTCGTTGAATTTCCTCACTGCATCTTTTGCTTGTTTGGACAACTTGGCCTGGCGCTTGGCCCATTCATCAGGATAGTCCTCACCGCGCTTAAAGTTGGTGGGATCAGCTATTTGGCCATGTGCCAACGGAGGTCTTGGGCATGGAGGATTTAGTGCAAATTTCTTCATATATTTGGGAGTGACATATCTGTACTCCATCCACTCTCTTGCCCATCTCCTCTCAATCTTTTGAATGCGCACCTTGCGCTGATTTTTATCTTCCTCAGGGGGTGTGCAGTACCCAGCATAGATGTCCTCAGGTATTTCAAAGGCAGTGTTGACCTCAGGCCCCTTTCCTCCTTTCTGTGGCTTCTTACCATCAGCCATTTTCTTAAGTTGAGGAATTTGAACAATTGAATTCTCTGAAGAGGTATGCAACTTTTCTTCGAGGAACACTACAAATGAGTTAGGTTGAAGAGAACCTAGTGATTCAGCAGCCGACATGAGTACCTGTGAACAGAGTATAGTTGCGAGGAATTTGGAGAGGTCATATGCGTTCTCAGAAGGTTTTTTATAAAGAGCAAGTTTGAGGAATTTGACCAGATGAGTCTTGAAGAATTTCACTAAGCGTTCTTTGTCTTAGGTTCTAGAGATGTACAGATCAAAAATCCACACATTTGAGGAATCTTGAAGAGAAACATAGCTTAGAGAAACGAATCAAGAACAGATGACATGTGAGGTGTTTTAGTGTGTGAAGATATGAAGAAAAACACCTTTAAGGATTTTGAAGAAACCATTTGAATCAATGAGGGCAGTAAAAGTAACTTTTAATTACCCTGGACGAAGAACAAGATGAACTGGTATGTGGAGATGTGAAGTTCGTCAGTGCAGATCTTCCACGCCCTAACTTGGCGGAGGAAGACAGCTACGGCGGCGGCGGAGTGAAGATTTCCGCGGTCGGCGCGAGTACGACGGCGATGAGGTCGAGGCAGTGAAGCTTTTCCTCACCGGCGACGATGATGTAGCGGCAGCGCTAGGGTTTGAGAAGCTCGAGTTGGAGAGAGGTCGAGCGGAGTAAAGGAAGTGAGGAAGGGGAAGGGGGTATTTGTAGCCACTGTGAAAAACTATTCGCCTGAAGAATTTGGACGAACATACCTGAGGGAGTCCTGGATTAGGGGGTCTCCGGACAGCCGGACTATATCCTTTGGCCGGACTGTTGGACTATGAAGATACAAGATTGAAGACTTCGTCTCGTGTCCGGATGGGACTCTACTTGGCGTAGAAGGCAAGCTAGGCAATACGGATATGTATATCTCCTCCTTTGTAACCGACCTTGTGTAACCCTAGCCCTCTCCGGTGTCTATATAAACCGGAGGGTTTTAGTCCGTAGGACAACATACAATCATACCATAGGCTAACTTCTAGGGTTTAGCCTCTCTGATCTCGTGGTAGATCTACTCTTGTACTACCCATATCATCAATATTAATCAAGCAGGACGTAGGGTTTTACCTCCATCAAGAGGGCCCGAACCTGGGTAAAACATTGTGTCCCATGCCTCCTATTACCATCTGCCTTAGACGCACAGTTCGGGACCCCCTACCCTGAAGGAAATATGCCCTAGAGGCAATAATAAAGTTATTATTTATTTCCTTATATCATGATAAATGTTTATTATTCATGCTAGAATTTGTATTAACCGGAAACATAATACATGTGTGAATACATAGACAAACAGAGTGTCACTAGTATGCCTCTACTAGACTAGCTCGTTAATCAAAGATGGTTATGTTTCCTAACCATAGACAAAGGAGTTGTTATTTGATTAACGAGGTCACATCATTAGTTGAATGATCTGATTGACATGACCCATTCCATTAGCTTAGCACCCGATCGTTTAGTATGTTGCTATTGCTTTCTTCATGACTTATACATGTTCCTATGACTATGAGATTATGCAACTCCCGTTTACCGGAGGAACACTTTGGGTGCTACCAAACGTCACAACGTAACTGGTGATTATAAAGGAGCATTACAGGTGTCTCCAAAGGTAGATGTTGGGTTGGCGTATTTCGAGATTAGGATTTGTCACTCCGATTGTCGGAGAGGTATCTCTGGGCCCTCTCGGTAATGCACATCACATAAGCCTTGCAAGCATTGCAACTAATGAGTTAGTTGCGAGATGATGTATTATGGAATGAGTAAAGAGACTTGCCGGTAACGAGATTGAACTAGGTATTGGATACCGACGATCGAATCTCGGGCAAGTAACATACCGATGACAAAGGGAACAACGTATGTTGTTATGCGGTCTGACCGATAAAGATCTTCGTAGAATATGTAGGAGCCAATATGGGCATCCAGGTCCCGCTATTGGTTATTGACCGGAGACATGTCTCGGTCATGTCTACATTGTTCTCGAACCCGTAGGGTCCGCACGCTTAAGGTTACGATGACAGTTATATTATGAGTTTATGCATTTTGATGTACCGAAGGTTGTTCGGAGTCCCGGATGTGATCATGGACATGACGAGGAGTCTCGAAATGGTCGAGACATAAAGATTGATATATTGGAAGCCTATGTTTGGATATCGGAAGTGTTCCGGGTGAAATCGGGATTTTACCGGAATACCGGGAGGGTTACCGGAACCCCCCGGGAGCTATATGGGCCATAGTGGGCCTTAGTGGAAAAGAGAAGGGGCTGCCCTAGATGGGCTGCGCGCCTCCCCCTTCCCCTAGTCCTATTAGGACTAGGAGAGGTGGCCGGCCCCCTCCTCCTCTTTTCCCCCTCCGCGAATCCTATTCCGACTAGGATTAGGGGGGGGGGAATCCTACTCCGAGAGGGAGTAGGACTCTCCTGCGCCCTCCTCCTTGGCCGGCCAGCCTCCCCCCCTCTACTCCTTTATATACGGAGGCAGGGGGCACCTCTAGACACACAAGTTGATCCACGTGATCTATTCCTTAGCCGTGTGCGGTGCCCCCTGCCACCATATTCCTCGATAATACTGTAGCGGAGTTTAGGCAAAGCCCTGCTGCTATAGTACATCAAGATCGTCACCACGCCGTCGTGCTGACGGAACTCTTCCCCGACACTTTGCTAGATCGGAGTCCGGGGATCGTCATCGAGCTGAACGTGTGCTCGAACTCGGAGGTGTCGTAGTTTCGGTGCTTGATCGGTTGGATCGTGAAGACGTACGACTACTTCCTCTACGTCGTGTCAGCGCTTCCGCAGTCGGTCTGCATTGGGTACGTAGACAACACTCTCCCATCTCGTTGCTATGCATCACATGATCTTGCGTGTGCGTAGGAAAATTTTTGAAATTACTACGTTCCCCAACAGTGGCATCCGAGCCTAGGTTATTTATGTTGATGTTATATGCACGAGTAGAACACAAGTGAGTTGTGGACGATACAAGTCATACTGCCTACCAGCATGTCATACTTTGGTTCGGCGGTATTGTTGGACGAGACGACCCGGACCAACCTTACGCGTACGCTTACGCGAGACCGGTTCCCTCGACGTGCTTTGCACATAGATGGCTTGCGGGCGACTGTCTCTCCAACTTTAGTTGAACCAAGTATGGCTACGCCCGGTCCTTGCGAAGGTTAAAACGGAGTCTATTTGACAAACTATCGTTGTGGTTTTGATGCGTAGGTGAGATTGGTTCTTGCTTAAGCCCGTAGCAGCCACGTAAAACTTGCAACAACAAAGTAGAGGACGTCTAACTTGTTTTTGCAGGGCATGTTGTGATGTGATATGGTCAAGACGTGATGAGATATAAATATTTGTATGAGATGACCATGTTTTGTAAAAGTTATCGGCAACTGGCAGGAGCCTTATGGTTGTCGCTTTATTGTATGAAATGCAATCCCTGTAATTGCTTTACTTTATCACTAAGCGGTAGCGATAGTCGTAGAAGCATATAGTTGGCGAGACGACAACGATGCTACGATGGAGATCAAGGTGTCGCGCCGGTGACGATGGTGATCATGACGGTGCTTCGGAGATGGAGATCACAAGCACAAGATGATGATGGCCATATCATATCACTTATATTGATTGCATGTGATGTTTATCTTTTATGCATCTTATCTTGCTTTGATTGACGGTAGAATTATAAGATGATCTCTCACTAAATTATCAAGAAGTGTTCTCCCTGAGTATGCACCGTTGCCAAAGTTCGTCGTGCCCAGACACCACGTGATGATCGGGTGTGATAAGCTCTACGTCCATCTACAACGGGTGCAAGCCAGTTTTGCACACGCAGAATACTCAGGTTAAACTTGACGAGCCTAGCATATGCAGATATGGCCTCGGAACACTGAGACCGAAAGGTCGAGCGTGAATCATATAGTAGATATGATCAACATAGATGTTCACCATTGAAAACTACTCCATCTCACGTGATGATCGGTACATGGTTTAGTTGATTTGGATCACGTGGATCACTTAGATGATTAGAGGGATGTCTATCTAAGTGGGAGTTCTTAAGTAATTTGATTAATTGAACTTCAATTTATCATGAACTTAGTACCTGATAGTATTTGCTTGTTAGTGGTGATTGTTGATTAGATGGCTTGTGTTGTTGTTCCGTTGTGGGTGTGTGGAGGTCTTCGAGGAATGTATGAGTTGGAGAGTATGTGTAATGGTGAGCCGAGGGGGGGGTGTGACGTGGGAGCTGAGAAGTGGCGTGGTCGTAATTTTGTGTGGTTGGGAGTGGCGGCTGAGGGATTGCTGCGTCAAGAGAAAATTACGTCCTAGAACACCGCTGGTGGGGTTGGTGTGGGTGTGGTGCCGAGGGCGTGCGTGTGGTGGGAGCCAAACAAATTCCTATGAACGTCTGGAGGCAGATGCGGCGTGGGGTGGGGTTGGGGGGGCGTGGGCTGCGTCTGGTAGAGCAAAGCTGATGACGGTTCGATAGTTTCAGTGTGCCATGCTTTACGGCTTAGAATCGGGACTTCAACGACGTTTTGAACGTCATGGAGCATATGAGATGTTCCAGGAGTTGAAGTTAATATTTCAAGCAAATGCCCGGATTGAGAGATATGAAGTCTCCAATAAGTTCTATAGCTGCAAGATAGAGGAGAACAGTTCTGTCAGTGAGCATATACTCAAAATGTCTGGGTATAATAATCACTTGATTCAATTGGGAGTTAATCTTCCAGATGATTGCGTCATTGACAGAATTCTCCAATCACTGCCACCAAGCTACAAGAGCTTCGTGATGAACTATAATATGCAAGGGATGAACAAGACTATTCCCGAGCTCTTCGCAATGCTGAAAGCTGCGGAGGTAGAAATCAAGAAGGAGCATCAAGTGTTGATGGTCAACAAGACCACTAGTTTCAAGAAAAAGGGCAAAGGGAAGAAGAAGGGGAACTTCAAGAAGAACAGCAAGCAAGTTGCTGCTCAAGAGAAGAAACCCAAGTCTGGACCTAAGCCTGAAACTGAGTGCTTCTACTGCAAGCAGACTGGTCACTGGAAGCGGAACTGCCCCAAGTATTTGGCGGATAAGAAGGATGGCAAGGTGAACAAAGGTATATGTGATATACATGTTATTGATGTGTACCTTACTAAGCTCGCAGTAGCACCTGGGTATTTGATACTGGTTCTGTTGCTAATATTTGCAACTCGAAACAGGGACTACGGATTAAGCGACTGGAAAGGACGAGGTGACGATGCGCGTGGGAAATGGTTCCAAAGTCGATGTGATCGCGGTCGGCACGCTACCTCTACATCTACCTTCGGGATTAGTATTAGACCTAAATAATTGTTATTTGGTGCCAGCGTTGAGCATGAACATTATATCTGGATCTTGTTTGATGCGAGACGGTTATTCATTTAAATCAGAGAATAATGGTTGTTCTATTTATATGAGTAATATCTTTTATGGTCATGCACCCTTGAAGAGTGGTCTATTTCTTATTGAATCTCGATAGTAGTAATACACATATTCATAATGTTGAAGCCAAAAGATGCAGAGTTGATAATGAAAGTGCAACTTATTTGTGGCACTGTCGTTTAGGTCATATCGGTATAAAGCGCATGAAGAAACTCCATACTGATGGACTTTTGGAACCACTTGATTATGAATCACTTGGTACTTGCGAACCGTTCCTCATGGGCAAGATGACTAAAACACCGTTCTCCGGTACTATGGAGAGAGCAACGGATTTGTTGGAAATCATACATACCGATGTATGTGGTCCGATGAATATTGAGGCTCGTGGCGGATATCGTTATTTTCTCACCTTCACAGATGATTTAAGCAGATATGGGTATATCTACTTAATGAAACATAAGTCTGAAACATTTGAAAAGCTCAAAGAATTTCAGAGTGAAGTTGAAAATCATCGTAACAAGAAAATAAAGTTTCTACGATCTGATCGTGGAGGAGAATATTTGAGTTACGAGTTTGGTGTACATTTGAAAAATTGTGGAATAGTTTCGCAACTCACGCCACCTGGAACACCACAGCGTAATGGTGTGTCCGAACGTCGTAATCGTACTTTACTGGATATGGTGCGATCTATGATGTCTCTTACTGATTTACCGCTATCGTTTTGGGGTTATTCTCTAGAGACGGCCGCATTCACGTTAAATAGGGCACCATCAAAATCCGTTGAGACGACGCCTTATGAACTGTGGTTTGGCAAGAAACCAAAGTTGTCGTTTCTTAAAGTTTGGGGCTGCGAGGCTTATGTGAAAAAGCTTCAACCTGATAAGCTCGAACCCAAATCGGAGAAATGTGTCTTCATAGGATACCCAAAGGAGACAGTTGGGTACACCTTCTATCACAGATCCGAAGGCAAGACATTCATTGCTAAGAATGGATCCTTTCTAGAGAAGGAGTTTCTCTCGAAAGAAGTGAGTGGGAGGAAAGTAGAACTTGACGAGGGAACTGTACCTGCTCCCTTACTGGAAAGTAGTACATCACAGAAAACTGTTTCAGTGACACCTACACCAGTTGGTGAGGAAGCTAATGATAATGATCATGAAACTTCAGATCAAGATACTGCTGAACCGCGTAGATCAACCAGAGTAAGATCCACACCAGAGTGGTACGGTAATCCTGTTCTGGAAATCATGCTACTAGATCATGATGAACCTACGAACTATGAAGAAGCGATGGTGAGCCCAGATTCCGCAAAATGGCTTGAAGCCATGAAATCTGAGATCGGATCCATGTATGAGAACAAAGTATGGACTTTGGTTGACTTGCCCGTTGATCGGCAAGCAATTGAGAATAAATGGATCTTTAAGAAGAAGACTGACGCTGATGGTAATGTTATTGTCTACAAAGCTCGACTTGTCACAAAAGGTTTTCGGCAAGTTCAAGGGATTGACTACGATGAGACCTTCTCACCCGTAGCGATGCTTAAGTCCGTCCGAATCATGTTAGCGATTACCGCATTTTATGATTATGAAATTTGGCAGATGGATGTCAAAACTGCATTCCTGAATGGATTTCTGGAAGAAGAGTTGTATATGATGCAACCGGAAGGTTTTGTCGATCCAAAGGGAGCTAACAAAGTGTGCAAGCTCCAGCGATCCATTTATGGACTGGTGCAAGCCTCTCGGAGTTGGAATAAACGTTTTGATAGTGTGATCAAAGCATTTGATTTTATACAAACTTTCAGAGAAGCCTGTATTTACAAGAAAGTGAGTGGGAGCTCTGTAGCATTTCTAATATTATATGTGGATGACATATTGCTGATTGGAAATGATATAGAATTTATGAATAGCATAAAGGGATACTTGAACAAAAGTTTTTCAATGAAAGACCTCGGTGAAGCTGCTTACATATTAGGCATAAAGATCTATAGAGATAGATCAAGACGCTTAATTGGACTTTCACAAAGCACATACCTTGACAAGATTTTGAAGAAGTTCAAAATGGATCAAGCAAAGAAAGGATTCTTGCCTGTGTTACAAGGTGTGAAGTTGAGTAAGACTCAATGCCCGACCACTGCAGAAGATAGAGAGAATATGAAAGATGTTCCCTATGCATCAGCCATAGGATCTATCATGTATGCAATGCTGTGTACCAGACCCGATGTGTGCCTTGCTATAAGTCTAGCAGGGAGGTACCAAAGTAATCCAGGAGTGGATCACTGGACAGCGGTCAAGAACATCCTGAAATACCTGAAAAGGACTAGGGATATGTTTCTCGTATATGGAGGTGACAAAGAGCTCACCGTAAAAGGTTACGTTGATGCAAGCTTTGACACTGATCCGGACGATTCTAAATCGCAAACCGGATACGTGTTTACATTAAACGGTGGAGCTGTCAGTTGGTGCAGTTCTAAACAAAGCGTCGTAGCGGGATCTACATGTGAAGAGGAGTACATAGCTGCTTCGGAAGCAGCGAACGAAGGAGTCTGGATGAAGGAGTTCATATCCGATCTAGGTGTCATACCTAATGCATCGGGTCCAATGAAAATCTTTTGTGACAATACTGGTGCAATTGCCTTGGCAAAGGAATCCAGATTTCACAAAAGGACCAAACACATCAAGAGACGCTTCAATTCCATCCGGGATCTAGTCCAGGTGGGAGACATAGAGATTTGCAACATACATACGGATCTGAATGTTGCAGACCCGTTGACTAAGCCTCTTCCACGAGCTAAACATGATCAGCACCAAAGCTCCATGGGTGTTAGAATCATTACAGTGTAATCTAGATTATTGACTCTAGTGCAAGTGGGAGACTGAAGGAAATATGCCCTAGAGGCAATAATAAAGTTATTATTTATTTCCTTATATCATGATAAATTTTTATTATTCATGCTAGAATTGTATTAACCGGAAACATAATACATGTGTGAATACATAGACAAACAGAGTCTCACTAGTGTGCCTCTACTAGACTAGCTCATTAATCAAAGATGGTTATGTTTCCTAACCATAGACAAAGGAGTTGTTATTTGATTAACGAGGTCACATCATTAGTTGAATGATCTGATTGACATGACCCATTCCATTAGCTTAGCACCCGATCGTTTAGTATGTTGCTAATGCTTTTCTTCATGACTTATACATGTTCCTATGACTATGAGATTATGCAACTCCCGTTTACCGGAGGAACACTTTGGGTGCTACCAAACGTCACAACGTAACTGGGTGAGTATAAAGGAGCATTACAGGTGTCTCGAAAGGTAGATGTTGGGTTGGCGTATTTCGAGATTAGGATTTGTCACTCCGATTGTCGGAGAGGTATCTCTGGGCCCTCTCGGTAATGCACATCACATAAGCCTTGCAAGCATTGCAACTAATGAGTTAGTTGCGAGATGATGTATTACGGAACGAGTAAAGAGACTTGCCGGTAACGAGATTGAACTAGGTATTGGATACCGACGATCGAATCTCGGGCAAGTAACATACCGATGACAAAGGGAACAACGTATGTTGTTATGCGGTCTGACCGATAAAGATCTTCGTAGAATATGTATGAGCCAATATGGGCATCCAGGTCCCGCTATTGGTTATTGACCGGAGACGTGTCTCGGTCATGTCTACATTGTTCTCGAACCGTAGGGTCCGCACGCTTAAGGTTTCGATGACAGTTATATTATGATTTTATGCATTTTGATGTACCGAAGTTTGTTCGGAGTTCCGGATATGATCACAGACATGACGAGGAGTCTCGAAATGGTCGAGACATAAAGATCGATATATTGGAAGCCTATATTTGGACATCGGAATCGTTCCAGGAGAAATTGGCATTTTACCAGAGTACCGGGGTGTTACCGGAACCCCCCGGGGGGTTTATTGGGCCTACATGGGCCTTGAGGGAGAAGAGAGAAGGAGGCAGGAGGTGGCCGCGCGCCCCTCCCCTTCCTAGTCCGAATAGGACAAGGGAAGGGGGGCGGCGCCCCCCCTTTCCTTCCTCTCTTCCTCCTCTTTCCCCCTCTCTCCTTGTCCAACTAGGAAAGAAGGGAGTCCTACTCCCGGTGGGAGTAGGACTCCCCTTGGCGCGCCCACCTTGGCCGGCCGCCCCCTCCCCCTTGGCTCCTTTATATACGGGGGCAGGGGGGCACCCCAAAACACACAAGTTGATCTTCGTGATCGTTCCTTAGCCATGTGCGGTGCCCCCTTCCACCATATTCCACCTCGGTCATATTGTAGCGGTGCTTAGGCGAAGCCCTGCGACGGTAGAACATCAAGATCGTCACCACGCCGTCGTGCTGACGGAACTCCTCCCCGAAGCTTTGCTGGATCGGAGCCCGGGGATCGTCATCGAGCTGTACGTGTGCTAAGAACTCGGAGGTGCCGGAGTAACGGTGCTTGGATCGGTCGGATCGGGAAAACGTACGACTACTTCCTCTACGTTGTGTCAACGCTTCCGTTGTTGATCTACAAGGGTACGTAGATCATACTCTCCCCTCTCGTTGCTATGCATCACCATGATCTTGCGTGTGCGTAGGAATTTTTTTGAAATTACTACGTTCCCCAACATATATTGCCTTGTTATTTTAATGCATCTATATACTTCGTAAAGGGTGGAAGGCTCGGCCTCTCGCCTAGTGTTTTGTTCCACACTAGCCGCCCTAGTTTCCGTCATATCGGTGTTATGTTCCCGGATTTTGCGTTCCTTACGCGGTTGGGTTATAATGGGAACCCCTTGATAGTTCGCCTTGATTAAAGCTTTTCCAGCAATGCCCAACATTGGTTTTACCATTCGCCACCTAGCCTCTTTTTCCCTTGGGTTTCCGGAGCCCGAGGGTCATCTTATTTTAAACCCCCCCCCCCAGCCAGTGCTCCCTCTGAGTGTTGGTCCGAACCGGGCAGCCTGCGGGGCCATCTCGGGGAAACTTGAGGGTTGGTTTTACTCGTAGCTTGACCTATCTGAGTGTGCCCTGAGAACGAGATATGTGCAGCTCCTATCGGGATTTGTCGTCACATTCGGGCGGTGTTGCTGGTCTTGTTTTAACCTGTCGAAGTGTCTTGAGTAACCGAGATACCGAGTCTGATCGGAATGTCTTGGGAGGAGGTCTATTCCTTCGTTGACCGTGAGAGCTTGTCATGGGCTAAGTTGGAACTCCCCTGCAGGGATTTGAACTTTCGAAAGTTGTGCCCGCGGTTATGGGCAGATGGGAATTTGTTAATGTCCGGTTGTAGATAACTTGAACCTTAACTTAATTAAAATGAATCAACTGAGTGTGTTACCGTGATGGCCTCTTCTCGGCGGAGTCCGGGAAGTGGACACGGTGTTGGAGTAATGTTTGCGCAGGTTGTTCTCTAGTTTCTCGCTCGTGCTTTGCCTCCTCTTCTCGCTCTCTTTTGCGAATAAGTTAGCCACCATACTTGCTAGTAGCTTGCTGCAGCGCTCCACTTATATTTACCTTGCCATTCCTATAAGCTTAAATAGTTCTTGATCGCGAGGGTGCGAGATTGCTGAGTCCCTGTGGCTCACAGATTACTATTACACCAGATGCAGGGCCTGATGATTCCGCTCCAGGAGACGCGTATGAGCTCAAGTGGGAGTTCGACGAAGACTCTCAACGTTACTATGTTTCCTTTCCCGATGATCAGTAGTGGTGCCCAGTTGGGGGTGATTGGGACCGTGTCGCATGTTGGGTTATCTTTTATTTTGGCGCCGTAGTCGGGCCATGAGTGTTTGGATGATGTAATGTTATTTATGTACTTGATTGACGTGGCGAGTGTAAGCCAACTATGTTATCTCCCCTTTTTATTATATTTACATGGGATGTTGTGAAGATTGCCTAACTTGCGACATATGCCTTCAATGCGATTATGCCTCTAAGTCGTGCCTCGACACGTGGGAGATATAGTCGCATCGAGGGTGTTACAAAAGTTGGTAATCAGAGCCTTCCCCGACCTTAGGAGCCCCATTGCTTGATCGTTTTTAGCGGCCGAGTTGTGTCTAGAAAAATGTTTTGAGTCTTTAGGAATTATATATCGGAGAGTTTAGGAAATCTTTTTACTTCCCAGTCCCCTCATCGCACTGGTAAGGCATCCTGACATAGAGTTTTGACTCTTCTCTTCTCGAATTTCACTAAAAAAATTTAGGATCACACGGGTATCTTGGAATCGTTCCGATGGTTTTATGATGAGAACATTGTCTTGGTGCCTCCTGTTAGGGGTTTAGTGGAAGTGTCCCCGGGAGTTGAGCTCTGAGGTGTTGTCATCATAATTTTATCGTTGCAGTTCTGGAATACCTGAGTTTAGTACGCCGATATCGAAAATCTCTTTTATGTAGTTCGTTGGTGAGATAACCTCGACGCCACCCAGTACTGGGGCGGGAGTTCGGGAGTATCGCCATAACTTGTATAACGGATGCTTTTCGAAGGTTGAGGTAGATGGTTTCCGAAGGTTTCTTGGTTATGTGTTGAAGGATGGATACAGCTGGATGTAGGATTTGCTAGTTTGGGTGAGATATTATGCTTCCCCTGTATCCCCAACACCTGATTGCATAACCGGAAAGGTTCGGGAGTTTCATAGGTGGGAATTCTAGTAGCTCTAGTTCTTCTTCCACAGATATTGGTTTGAGATTGGGATTTCTTACCGATTATTCGTTCTTGATCCGTACCTTGTTGATTTATTTCTCTACCTTAAGTCTACGTGGCTTCTCAATTTATGGATATGTGACCATTTCAAGAGGAATGCATTCGTTCATTTTGCTCGGATGTGAAGACTATATGTTGCAATTTTCATTCCATTGGATTCAGCTTCAATATTTGTCTGTCAATGTGCTAATGGTGGTCAACCTCTTCAGGATGGCTCCTCCAACGCGCACGACTCCGAATCCTGATCCGCCACCACCTCCACCTCCTCCAGAGGCATGGCAAGCTGTGATGGCCGCAACCAATGCAAACACACAGTTGATCATGCAAATTCTCCAAGAGCGCAATCAAGGCAACCAAGGGAATCAAGGCAGCAATCAGAATCACTTTGCTACACTCAACCAGTTCCTTGCTAACGGGCCAAAGACTTTTAGCAATTGTGTTGAGGCAACTGATGCTGACGATTGGCTTGTGGATCTGTGCAAGCATTTTGAGTGCAGTAACGTCAGGCCTGAGGACTTTGTTAAGTTCGCTTCCTTCCAACTCAAAGATCAAGCTGCAGAATGGTTCCAGCAGTACAAGGATTCCTGAGGTGGACGTGTTATCACTTGGGATGATTTTCGTCGAGATTTCCGAGCTCATCATATTCCCCAGAGCGTGGTTGAAAGCAAGCGTGAGGAATTCCGCAATCTGAAGCAAGGCTCTTTGTCTGTCTATGACTACAACAAGTTGTTCCAGAAGCTCGCCCGCTTTGCCAAGCAGGACGTCCCTGATGAGAAGAGCATGATATACCAGTTCAGGGGTGGTCTCAGAGAAGAAATTCAGCTAGCTCTTGTCCTCTTTGAGCCCTTGAGATACGATGAGTTCTACAACATGGCATTGAAGCAAGAGGCTGCTCAGTTGAGGTGTGATGCTTCCAAGAAGCGAGTCAGGGATGTTACTCCTTCTTCCTCTACTCAAGTGGCCAAGCAGCAGAAGTATTGGCTTCCTCCTCCTCCGTTCCGTCAGCCGTATCAGCAGAAGAGCAAAGGTGGCAGTGGTTCTTCCCACCCACCTAACCCTGGCTTTCAGAACAAGACTTCGTCTCAAGCTCCAAGATCGAGTGCTCCGTATCACCGTCCGCTTTCAGAGGTCACGTGCAACAAGTGCCAACAGAAGGGTCACTATGCCAACAAGTGTTTCAACCAGAGGCATCTTCCTCCTCCTCCTCCTGTCAGATCGGCAAGTACAGCTGTGGTCAAGCATAACCCCAAGCACGCCAAGGTCAATTTGATGAACGCAGCTCAGGCAGAGGATTCTTCAGATGTCATCATGGGTAACCTTCCTGTTAATGATATTCCTGCAAAAGTTCTTTTTAACACGGGTGCATCGCATTGTTTCATGTCAAAGCCATTTTTTACCAAGCATGAGTTCGTTTCTTCTCATTTGGGTAAACAAATGGATATCGTTTCTCCTGGCAAACGTTTGAGTGCTAGTCTGGAGGTGCCAGATGTTACTATCACATTGGGCGATTACAAGTTCCTTTCTTCCCCAATGGTTCTTGGTAACTCGGATATTGATCTTATTCTCGGAATGGATTGGCTTTCTAAGCACAAGGCTCAGCTCGATTGTGCAGCCAGGCAGATTCAATTGACTCATTCTTCTGAGGATATAATTGTCTTTGCCACTCGTGATGATACCATCCGTCTATTTTCTCTCAATGAGAAGGGTGAATTGGATGCTATCTCTCAGATTCCAGTCGTTTGCGAATATCAAGACGTCTTTCCAGAAGAGCTTCCAGGAATGCCTCCGCACCGGCCAGTTGAATTCGCTATTGATCTTGAGCCTGGCACGGAACCTGTTTGCAAACGTCCTTACAAGCTCGGACCTGAAGAGTTGAAGGAGCTGAAGAAGCAACTCGATATTCAAGAGAAAATGGGTCTCATCCGGCCTAGTTCTTCTCCGTGGGGTTGTGGTGTTCTTTTTGTGAAGAAGAAGGATGGAACAGACCGACTTTGTGTTGATTACCGTCCAGTGAACAAGAAGACCATCAAGAACAAATACCCACTTCCCAACATCAATGAGCTGTTCGAACAACTCAAAGGTGCTCGAGTATTCTCCAAGCTTGATCTCCGTATGGGTTATCATCAAATTCGAATCCGTGAGCAAGATATTCCCAAGACGGCTTTCAGAACAAGCTTTGGTTCATATGAATACACTGTCATGTCTTTTGGCCTCGTCAACGCTCCTCCAACATTCGCTCGCATGACGAACTTCATCTTCAACGCCTACACCAATGACTTCGTTTTGGTCTATCTCGACGACATTCTGGTTTTCTCCAAGAACAAGGAAGATCATGCCAAGCACTTGCGTTTGGTTCTTGATAAGCTCAGGGAACATCAGTTCTACGCCAAGTTCTCCAAGTGTGAATTTTGGCTCGATGAGGTTCTTTATCTTGGTCATATCATCTCTGCCAAGGGCATTGCCGTGAATCCTGAGAAGGTGTCTGCAATTGTGAATTGGGAACCTCCTCAGAACGTGAAGCAACTCCGTAGCTTCCTCGGTCTCGCAAGCTATTGCCGAAGATTCGTTGAAATCTTTTCTAAGATCGCGAAGCCTCTCTCAAATCTTCTTCAGAAGCACGTCAAGTACGTTTGGTCTCCGGAGTGTGACATTGCTTTCAACACTTTGAAAGAGAAATTGATCACTGCTCCAGTTCTGACTCCGCCTGATGAATCCAAGCCGTATTGATGCCTCTCTCCAAGGTCTTGGCGTAGTATTGATGCAAGAGAAGAAAGTTGTTGCTTATACCTCTCGCCAGTTGAAGCCTAATGAGAAGAACTACCCCACTCATGATCTCGAGTTGGCGGCAGTTGTGCATGCTCTTTTGACTTGGAGACATCTTCTATTGGGAAGAAAAGTGGACATTTTCACTGATCACAAGAGTCTCAAGTACATCTTCACTCAGCCTAATCTCAACCTCAGGCAAACTCGATGGGTCGAAATGATTCAAGAGTATAATCCGAGTATCGAGTATACTCCAGGCAAGGCCAATGTGATTGTTGATGCTTTGAGCAGGAAAGCGTACTGCAACAGTTTGATTCTTAAGCCTTATCAACCCGAGCTTTGTGAAGCTTTCCGCAAACTTAATCTGCAAGATGTTCCTCAAGGTTTCCTCGCCAACCTTCAAGTCTCTCCTACCTTGGAAGACCAGATTCGCCAAGCCCAGCTTCTTGATGCTATGGTGAAAAAGGTGAAGATTGGGATTGCCAAGAGCCAGTCCAAGTACAAGTGCTACTGCCTTGATGACAAGGACACTCTCTTCTTCGAGGATCGTATTGTTGTACCCAAAGGTGACCTCCGTAAAGTGATCATGAACGAGGCTCACAATTCTCTCCTCTCCATCCACCCTGGGAGCACGAAGATGTATCAGGACCTTAAGCAAGCTTATTGGTGGACTCGAATGAAGTGCGAGATTGCTCAATTCGTGAATGAATGTGATGTCTGCAGAAGAGTGAAGGCAGAACACTAAAGGCCAGCAGGTCTCCTCCAACCTCTTGCCATTCCAGAATGGAAGTTTGACCACATTGAAATGGACTTCGTGACTGGGTTTCCTAAGTCCAAGCGTGGCAAAGATGCTATATTCGTTGTCATCGACAAACTCACCAAAGTGGCTCACTTTCTGCCTATCAAAGAGTCGATCACTGCAGCTCAATTGGCGGAACTCTATACCTCTCGAATTGTCTCTCTACACGGTATTCCACAAGTGATCTCTTCAGACCGTGGCAGCATCTTTACCTCGAAGTTTTGGGATTCTTTTCAGAAGGCCATGGGCACCAACATCCGCTTCAGCATAGCTTTCCATCCTCAAACTAGCGGTCAAGTCGAGCGTGTCAACCAGATTCTTGAAGATATGCTCAGGGCTTGTGTGATCTCCTTCGGCATGAAGTGGGAGGATTGTCTTCCTTATGCTGAATTCTCCTACAACAACAGTTTTCAAGCAAGTTCGGGCAAGGCCCCATTTGAAATTCTGTATGGCAGGAAGTGCCGTACCCCTCTCAACTGGTCTGAAACCGGTGAACGTCAGCTTTTGGGTAATGACTTAATCACAGAGGCAGAAGAAATGTGCAAAGTCATTCGAGATAACCTCAAAGCAGCCCAATCCCATCAGAAGAGCTACTATGATAGTAAGCACCATGATTTGGCTTTCGAGATCGGAGATCATGTTTACCTCCGTGTCTCTCCTATGAAAGGTACTCGTCGCTTCGGTATCAAAGGGAAGCTTGCCCCTAGATACGTGGGACCTTTCAAGATTGTCAGCAAGAGAGGCGACCTCGCCTATCAACTCGAGCTTCCTTCAAACTTTGCAAATGTTCATGACGTGTTCCATGTCTCTCAGCTCCGAAAGTGCTTCAAGACTCCTGACCGCACCGTCAACTTCGAGGACATTGAGCTCCAAGAAGATCTCTCTTATCGTGAGCACCCAGTTGCTATTCTTGAAGAGGCTGAACGCAAGACTCGCAACAAGTCAATCAAATTTCTCAAAGTCAAGTGGTCACACCATTCCGACCGTGAAGCTACTTGGGAATGCGGGGATCACCTCCGTTCTGAGTACCCGGCATTCTTTCAGTCCTAGATCTCGGGAAGAGATCCTTTCGTAGTGGTGGAGTGTTGTAACACCCCGGATGTAACTTTCCCAATTTGTACTCCAACTCTTGCCGTTTCCGGCGTTAAGTTATATTTATTTCCTCGGGTTCGGGTTTTGTCTCTGTGTGTTGTTATCGTTGTCATGCATCTCATATCATGTCATCATGCGCATTGCATTTGCATACGTGTTCGTCTCTTGCATTCGAGCTTTTTCCCCGTTGTCCGTTTTGCATTCCCGCGCTTCGCTCTCCTCCGGTGGTCATTTCTAGCTTTCTTTCATGTGTGGGGATTAAACATTTCCGGATTGGACCGAGACTTGCCAAGCGGCCTTGGTTTACTACCGGTAGACCGCCTGTCAAGTTTCGTATCATTTGGACTTCGTTTGATACTCCAACGGTTAACCGAGGGACCGAAAAGGCCTCGTGTGTGTTGCAGCCCATCACCCCTCTATTTTGGCCCAAAACCCACCTAACTCTGCTCCATCATCTAGAGCGTTCGATCACGATCGCGTGGCCGAAAACCGCACCTCATTTGGACTCTCCTAGCTCCCTCTATGCCTATAAATAGGCCCCCCTCGAAATATCCCGGATCCCCTCTCCCCGAAACCCTAAATCCCAGATCCGCGCCGGCCGGACACGTCCGCCCCGCCGGACGCGTCCGCTCCGCCGCCCGCGCCAACCACCGCCCACCACGTGGCATCGCGCCGCCGCCGCCGCCGAAGCCCGCCGCGGCCCGGGCCAGGCCCCCGCGGCCCACTCCCTTCCGCCGCTGCGCGCCCGCGCCCTTCTCCTCGCTCCGCGGCCACCGAGCGCCGCCGCCGCGCCGCGCTGCCGCCGCCGCCAAGCCGCCTCCGCGCCGGCCGCCGCGGTCCGCCTCGACGCCGGCCCGGCCCCGCGACGCCGGCTGGCCCCAGCTCCGGCCACCGCGGGCACCCTGCGCCGCCGACCCCGGCCACCGGTGACCTCGCCCTCGCCGGCCGCCGTCCTCGTCCCCGCCGTGAACAGTGCTCGCGCCGCCGCCTCGGTTTGCGTGCAGATCAGGAACCCTAGGTCGTTTTTTTTCTCTAAGTCCCGTAAATCTCAGTCCATATGCACATGTTCGTGACCCCGTAACTTCGCATCAGTAGCTCCGATTCATGCATATAGCATATCAAAATGTTCATCTCGGAGAGTACATCATTTCATTCCATTGCATCATTTTCATTTGAGCCCATCTTGATGCCCGAAATGCTGTTAGAAGAGGGCTACTTGAGTTAATTGTCAGATCTGCTACTCCATTTAGCACTTCTATCATTTTTTCCATGATTTTTGTGTGCATGATATGCCCATGAGTTCTACATGTGTTTTGTTAAGGGTTTTGTCATCTTTCCATAGGTGCAACCCATGTATTTTTGTGATGTGTGTGGTGACTTGTGCAAGCTTGCAAAGTGGTGCACTTGCTAAGTCTGTTTTCAGGGACTTGGTAATTTCACTAAGTCCTGGAGCTGTTTATCTCATGTTGCCATATGTTCTTGTTGTTTCCTAGTGATCCGTGCCTCTTTTGAGGATGATCAGTAAGGGATTTTTGTTAATATTGTAGTGCTCTATCCATCCATGTCTTTGTTTGCAATTATGGATCACCCTAGCTTGAGTCAATCGAGCTCTACTTTTGCTACTTTGTGAATCTGAGCAGATTGTCAACTTGTTTGCAATTTTGCCGGTGATGTTGTAGTTGATACGTGCATGCTATGCTATTGTTCTTGCCATGTCTAGCTTGCATTTTGTGCCTTCTTGATGGATGTATGCTTGTCTTGCCATGACTTGCACCGTAGTGAGTGCATCGAACTCGTAAACATGCCTACTTGAGTTATATTTCAGCTTGCTCCAGTTTTCACTGTCTGAAAACTGATTATGTTTTTGCTATGTTCACATGCTTGCAATTGTATCTTCTGATCCCTTTTGGCTCAAGGTCACTAAGGGACTTTTGTTAAGCTCTTTGAGTAGCTCCATGCCATACTTTACTTTGCCATGATCAGATCCTGTAGCATATAGTTTTGTTGCTCCGAAGAGGGCTACCTGATCTGAAATTTCAGACAAGTGTTAATTTCACTAAGTCTGAGATCTGTTTGTCACATGCATTTTTGCCATGCTTGTTTGAACCTATTAATGGAAGTTTTGGGCGTAGCTCAGTGCTAGAGTTTTGTTAAGCATCTTGTGCGCATCCCTGCCGTGTATTTTGTTGTCATGTTTGGGTGCTGTAGCATGTTCATCTCATTGCATTTAGATGCCTACTTGCTGTAAATCGCAGACCGGTGTCATATTTGAATCGTTGCCATTTCCAAACCGTAACTCCGATTCCGGCGTTCTTTATATCGTTTTCAAGCGATTTCGTCCCATCTTTCCAGTGGCACACTTGGATTTCCAAGTTGAGGTCAGGTTCATGCATTTCCTGTGATATCTTGCGTTTTGCATCCCGCATCGCATCCCGCATAGCATATCATCATTGCATCATTTTGTTTGGTCCTTGCACGTGGTTGTGTAAGTGCATCTAGTGCCACCCCTAGTTGGTTTTGGAGTATTGACGACAAACCTAGTTGAGGGACTAATGTGTTTGTGAGAATTGCAGGATAACACAGGTAGAAGTCCCTCATTGATTCGGTTTTACTACCAGAGATGACCCCTAAAATGTATGAAGACATTGAAGACAAAGGTGGTATATGAAGATATTCACATTAAATAATATGACAAAAGAAGACACGTTATGAAGCCTATGGAGCTCGAAGACTTAGATCTTTCATAGTTCTTTTTCTTTTGTGTTGAGTCATAGGAACCACCATACTGTTAAGTGGGGTCCAGGAGAACCAGTCAGAATGACTGAAGTGATGCCTAAACCAAAAACCTATGTCTTCGAGTGAAGACAATGAGAGCGAATCTTGTCCAGAGCCGGACAAGTCAGCTTTGCTTATAGCCCAAGTAAAGTTGCCATGAGAGTTTGAAATCTGACCGATGAGACACATGTCAGTTCCTTAGTGACCCAGGGTCATTTCGGACAAATCAGGTCGGGTTGCCAAGTGGCTATAAATAGCCCACCTCCTACAACCATAAACGGTTGGCTGCTCAGATTTCAGTGCACGGCTTTTGTCGTTTGAGAGCAACCCACCTCGAAGCCTTTGAGAGAAAATTCCTAGCGAGGAGAAAAGCCCTAACCACCCAGAGCCAGAGAACATTGGGCATCACTTAAGTCTTCTTGTCTGTGTGATCTGAAGACTTATTACACTTGAGGACTGTGAATCCTCCAGACGGTTAGGCATCGCGTTCAGAGCATCCAAGAGACATTGTGGATTGCCAGTGAACGAAGTTTGTGAAGGTTTGGGAGTCTACCTTGAAGACTTACCAGAGTGATTGGGCGAGGACTATGTGACCTTAGCTCAAGGAGAATACGGTGAGGACTTGGTGTCCTGAGCTGCGTGTTCAGGACTGGGTGTCCGGGACTGTGTGTCCTAAGGTTTAAATACCTAGCCGCTCCAACCAGACGTACAGTTGTCACAGCAACTGGAACTGGTCCAACACATCATTGCCTTCAATGAGTCACTGGATTCATCTTCACTTCCTTTTTCTTACTGTTACTCATTGTGAAGCCATTGCATGCTTGCTCTATCTTTTGTCTTCACAACGTGAATGTATGATCTGTTTGGCTTCATAACTTCTTCCTACCTGATCCTTATTACACTGCAGCTGTTTGTCATTGTGCTTTCACTCTATCGAATACTTGACCATGGCTGGCCTAGTGTAATCTAACTTCCGCTGCATAGTAATAGGCATAATCTTTGCTGTTTGTCTTCATAACTCCCACGTTTTGAAGACTTTCATAAAAATCGCCTATTCACCCCCCTCTAGTCGATATAACGCACTTTCAATTGGTATCAGAGCAAGGTGCTCCCTTGTTCTGTGTGATTCGGTTTAACCACCTGGAGTTTTAGCTATGTCGACTGCAGGGATAATCAAAGTCTCTGCTGCGTGCCCCGTCTTCGATGGAACTGAATATCCCTACTGGAAGAACAAGATGCGCATGCATCTTGAAGCCATTGACGTCGACCTATGGTATGTCGTCGAGAATGGCGTTCCCAAGGCTGGAGAAGGTGTCACTGCTGCTGATGTCAAGAAGTTCACTCAACTGGACTCTACTGCCAAAAATATCATCTGTGGTCATCTGACAAAAGGACAGTATGGCCGTGTGAGTGCCTTGAAGACATCCAAGCTGGTCTGGGACTGGCTCTCCAAGGTCAATGAAGGCGTCTCAACCCAGAGAGATCAAAGAATCAGTGTTCTTCGCAACCTCTTCAACCGCTTCAAGCGAAATGATAATGAGAATGTCCAGCACACATTTGACCGGCTCACTGACATCACAAATGAGCTTCAAGCCCTCGGCGCCACTAAGATCACCAAACATGAAATCGTCAAGACGCTGCTGAGATCACTTGATAGTTCGTTTGACATCCTGGCCCTGATGATTCAAGAACGTCCTGATTTCAAAACACTCGATCCATCTAACATACTTGAGAGGCTCAACACACATGAGTTTTAGCTTTCTGAGAAAAGAGATATCTACGGTCCAAACTATGGGCGAACTCGTGCCTTGAAGGCAAAAGCTGTTTCCTCATCTGAAGAAGAATCTGACAGCAGTTCTGATGATCCTGAAGACATTGGAAGAGAACTTGCAATGCTAGTGAAGAAGTTCCAAAAATTCACCAAGAAGAAAGGCTTCAGAAAATCTTCACGATCAAGCTCAAGGAATGATGAAGCTTCTGCTCATGACTACAAGAAGAAAACATGTCACAAGTGCAAGAAAACTGGACACTTCATCTCTGAGTGTCCACAGTGGGACAATGAGAACATAAGAAAGAAGAAGAGCAAGGAATATGATTCTGACGACAAGAAGAAGAAGAAATACTCAAAGTCTTCTTCCAAGTCTTCCTCAAAGTCTTCATCACACAAGAAGAGCTCATCTGGCAAGGCACGTGCGTTTGTTGGCAAGGAAGTGGATTCAGAGGAGGAGTCCGCTTCTGAGGAGGCGGAGGTGGAGTCTGAGGAGGAGTCTGATGGCATTGCGAGTCTGGCTACAACATACGTCGCCAAGTCCATCTTCAACACTGAAGACAATGACTGCATCACCGACACCGATGCAAATGACAAGAACGACTCCACTCCTACCTACTGCTTCATGGCACGCGGTGCCAAGGGTACGACACCAGCGACTTCAAAGTCTTCAGAATGGATTATTGACAGTGGGTGTACAAATCACATGACTGGCAAAAGAAGCCTTCTTATGGACTCAACCTTACGTCCATCCGACAAGAGCCACATCACATTTGCTGACACTGGTAAAAGTAAGGTATTGGGTCTAGGTAGAGTTGCAATCTCAAAGGATCAACACATGGATAAAGTCATGCTTGTTGAATCCCTTGGCTTCAACTTAATGTCTGTCTCAATGCTTTGCGATTTGAACATGATCGTAATATTTGGAAAATATCGTTGCCTTGTACTAATGGAATTTGACAAGTCTCTAGTGTTTGAAGGGTATCGGAAAGACGATTTGTATGTGGTAGATTTCTCAGCAGGGTGTAACGCCCCACATATAACTTTCCCAATTTGTACTCCAACTGTTGCCGTTTCCGGCGTTAAGTTATATTTATTTCCTCGGGTTCGGGTTTTGTCTCCGTGTGTTGTTTTCTTTTTCATGCATCTCATATCATGTCATCTCGTGCATTGCATTTGCATACATGTTCATCTCATGCATTCGAGCATTTTCCCCGTTGTCCGTTTTGCATTCCGGCGCTTCGTTCTCCTCCGGTGGCCATTTCTAGCTTTCTTTCGTGTGTGGGGATTAAACATTTCCGGATTGGACCGAGGCTTGCCATGCGGCCTTGGTTTACTACCGGTAGACCGCCTGTCAAGTTTCGGGTCATTTGGACTTCGTTTGATACTTCAACGGTTAACCGAGGGACCGAAAGGCCTCATGTGTGTTGCAGCCCAACACCCCCCAAATTTGTCCCAAAACCCACCAAACTTTGCTCCATGTCCTAGATCGTTCGATCACGATCGCGTGGGCGAAAACCGCACCTCATTTGGACTCTCCTAGCTCCACTTATGCCTATTTAAACACCCCCGCCCCCATTTCGGATCTCGTCTTCCTCCCCGTCCTCCTCCTAAAAAAAACAGATCAACCCCCGCCACCGACGTACGTGTCCGGATCCGACCGGACAACGTCCGCCCGCCGCCGCCATCCAACCCGCCGCCGCCACGTGTCCCCGCGGGACCAGTTCGCCGCCGCCACCGACGCGGGCCCGAGGCCCAGCGCCGGCCCCCGAGGCCCGATCCGCCGCCGCCCTTCGTCCCGCGCCCCGCCGCCGTCCTCTTCCCGGCCGGCCGCCGGCACCGCCGCGCCCCGCTACCGCTCGCCGCTCCGGCCGCCGGCCTCCTCGCCGCCCCGCGCCGCCGAGCGCCGCCGCCCTCGCCCGCCACTCCGGCGACCGACTTCGGTCGGCCCGGCCTCCTCCGACCTCCCCGGCGCCGCCTCGCGTCTCCCTCCGGTGAGCTCCGGCGAGAGCCCGGCGGATCTCGAATCCCGCGCCAGCGTGAACAGTGTTTTGGATCCAGATCTGGATCTCGGGTTGACTTCTCTCCCCCTAACCCTAGTTTTTCGTGCTATGTTTGACTGCTCGTATCTCCGCATCAGTAACTCCGATTTGGGCATATAATATATCAAAATATTCGTCTCGACATGTACATCATTTCATTCCATTACATCATTTGCATTTCAGTTCATCTTTATGCCCAAAATGCTGTTAGAAGGAGGCTTCGTGAGTTAAATTGCAGATCCGTTAGTTCATCATGCACTTTTGTCATTTTTTCCATGTTTAATTCGTGCATGATATGCCTGTGCCCCTTTGGGATGAATTGTTAAGCATTTTATCTTCTTTCCAGAGGTGCCACCCATGCATTTTTAGGATGTGTGTGTTGTCTTGTGCAAGCTTGCGAAGAGAGGTACCTGAGATTGCTGATTTCAGGGACTTAGTGATTTTCACTAAGTCTGGGATATTTTAGTTCATGATGCTATATGTCCAGCTTGTTTCCTAGTGATCCGTGCCTCTTTTGAGGATGATCAGTAAGGGAGTTTTGATATTTATGTTATGATCTATCCATCCATGTCTTTGTTTGCATATGTGGAGTGCTCTGGGTTGACTCAATCGAGCTCAACTTTTGCTTCGTTGTTAATCTGGGCAGATCGTCAACTTGTTTGCGATTTTGCCGATGCTACCGTTAGTGTTCCATGCATGCTATGCCTTTGTTCTTGCCATGTGTAGCTATCATATTGTGCCTTCTTGCTGGTTATATGCTTGTCTTGCCATGACTTGCACCGTAGTGAGTCCATCGAGCTCGTTTACATGCCTTCGTGAGTTAAATTTCTGCATGTCTCAGTTTTCACTAAGTCTGAAAACTGATTGTGTTCGAGCTATGTTCGTGAGCTCGGTAGAGTATTTTGTGAACCCTTTTGGCCCCAGGTAACTTTGGGTGTTTTGTTAAGCTTGTTGAGAAGCTCCATTCCATGTTCTTACTTGTCATGTTCAGGTTTTGTATCATGTTATTTTGCTGCTCTGAAGAGGGCTTCGTGATCTGAAATTTCAGGCTAGTGTTAATTTCACTAAGTCTGGAATCTGTTTTGCATATTCATTTTTTCCATGCTTGTTTGAACCTCTTAATGGATGAATTTGCCTATGGCTCAGTGCTAGTGTTTTGTTAGCCATCTTGTGTACATCACTGCCATGTATTTTGTTTTCATGTTTGGTGGCTGTAGCATGTTCATTTCGTTGCATTTAGGAGCCTACTTGCTGTATATCGCAGATCGGTTCGTTTCGTAAAACGCTCGCCATTTCCAAACCGTAGCTCCGATTCCTATGATCTTTATATTGTTTTCAAGCGATTTCATCCCCTCTATCCAGTGGCACCCTTGGAATTCCAAGTTGAGGCAGTTTCATGCATTTCCTGTCGTATCTTGCATTTTGCATCCCGCATCGCATCCCGCATAGCATATCATCATTTCATCATATTGCTTGGTCTTGCACGTGGTTGATTGTATCCTTGTTGCTTGTTTGTCTTGTTGGGTAGAGCCGGGAGATGAGTTCGCTACCGAGGAGCCCGTTGAGTTTGCTTGTGAGGATCCAGTCAACTTTGACAACTATGCAGGCAAGATGATCATACCCTCGAAATCACTACTATCTTTGCTATGCTAGTTTGCTCGCTCTTTTGCTTTGCCACTGCTACGATGCCTACCACTTGCTTGTCAGCCTCCCAATTGCATGATTGAACCTCTAACCTACCATTGTCCTAACAAACCGTTGATTGGCTATGTTACCGCTTTGCTCAGCCCCTCTTATAGCGTTGTTAGTTGTAGGTGAAGATTGGAGCCGTTCCTTGTTGGAACATTTATTTACTTGTTGGGATATCATTATATTGCTATGTTATCTTAATGCATCTATATACTTGGTAAAGGGTGGAAGGCTCGGCCTCTCGCCTAGTGTTTTGTTCCACTCTTGCCGCCCTAGTTTCCGTCATATCGGTGTTATGTTCCCGGATTTTGCGTTCCTTACGCGGTTGGGTTATAATGGGAACCCCTTGATATTTCGCCTTGATTAAAGCTTTTCTAGCAATGCCCAACATTGGTTTTACCATTTGCCACCTAGCCTTTTCTTTCCCTTGGGTTCTGCAGACTCAAGGGTCATCTTATTTTAACCCCCCCCCCCCGGGCCAGTGCTCCTCTGAGTGTTGGTCCAAACCGTCAGCCGCCGGTGGCTACCAGGGGCAACTCTGGGCTGGCCTACCAGAAGTTTAGACAATCTGAGTGTGCCCTGAGAAAGAGATATGTGCAGCTCCTATCGGGATTTGTCGGCACATTCGGGCGGTGTTGCTGGACTTGTTTTACCCTGTCGAAGTGTCTTGTTGTACCGGGATACCGAGTCTGATCGGTGTGTCTTGGGTGGAGGTCTATTCCTTCGTTGACCGTGAGAGCTTGTTATGGGCTAAGTTGGGACCCCCCTGCAGGGATTGATCTTTCGAAAGCCGTGCCTGCGGTTATGGGCAGATGGGAATTTGTTAATGTCCGGTTGTAGATAACTTTAACTAAACTTAATTAAAATGAATCAACCGTGTGTGTTACCGTGATGGCCCCTTCTCGGCGGAGTCCGGGAAGTGGACACGGTGTTGGAGTTATGCTTGCGCAGGATGTTCCTTTAGCTTCTCGCTCGTGCTTCGCCTTCTCTTCTCGCTCTCATTTGCGTATAAGTTAGCCACCATATATGCTAGTCGCTTGCTGCAGCTCCACTTATATTGCCGTACCTTCCTATAAGCTTAAATAGTCTTGATCGCGTGGGTGTGAGATTGCTGAGTCCCTGTGGCTCACAGATACTACAACTCCAGATGCAGGTCCAGGTGATTCCGCTCCAGGTGACGAGTATGAGCTCAAGTGGGAGTTCGACGAGGACTCTCAGCGTTATTATGTTTCCTTTCCCGATGATCAGTAGTGGTGCCTAGTTGGGGTTATCGATTCAGGGCCTTGTCGCATGTTGGGGGTCTTTTCTATTTTGGCACCGTAGTCGGGCCATGAGTGATTTGTATGATGGATGTTATTTATGTACTTTGATGTGACGTGGCGAGTGTAAGCCAACTACGTTTCTCCCCTTTATATTATTTATGTACATGGGATGTGTAATGATTTCCCGACTTGCGACATTGCTTTCAACGCGGTTATGCCTCTAAGTCGTGCCTCGACACGTGGGAGACATAGCCGCATCGAGGACGTTACACAGGGCCACAACTTGCAGTATGTCTTCTTGCAAAAGCTTCAGAATGCTGGCTTTGGCATCGGAGGCTTGGGCATGCTGGCATGAGGAACCTCCACACCCTTGCGAAGAAGAAGCATGTCATAGGCATCGAGGGCGTCAAGTTCAAGAAATATCACTTATGCGGTACCTGTGAAGCAGGGAAGATGACGAGGGCAAAACATTCTTCGAAGACAATCATGACTACCACACAACCCTTCGAACTGCTCCACATGGATCTTTTCGGTCCCACTCACTACTCAACTTTTACTACTACTGCTTGCCTCTATGGCTTTGTCATTGTTGATGATTACTCTAGATATACTTGGGTGCACATAATCCTTTACAAGACTGAAGTGCAGGATGTCTTCAGACGCTTCGCCAATCGAGCTATGAACAATTTTGGCGCCAAGATAAAGCACATCAGAAGTGACAATGGCACTGAATTCAAGAACACTGGCCTTGATACATATCTTGATACCTTGGGCATCACACATGAATTCTCAGCTCCGTACACGCCACAGCAGAATGGCGTCATCGAACGCAAGAACAGAACACTCATTGAGATGGCCAGAACAATGCTAGATGAATACAAGACTCCAAGAAAATTCTGGACTGAAGCCATTGACACTGCATGCCATACAATCAATCGTGTTTATCTTCACAAGCTTTTGAACAAGACATCTTATGAACTCCTAACTGGCAAGAAGCCAAATGTCAGTTACTTCAGAGTATTTGGCGCAAGGTGCTGGATCAAGGACCCACACCACACCTCAAAGTTTGCACCAAAAGCACATGAGAGCTTTATGCTTGGATATGGAAAGGATTCGCACTCCTACAAAGTCTTCAATCTCTTTCATTACAAAGTGGTTGAAACAGTGGATGTGCGGTTCGATGAGACAAATGGTTCACAAAGAGAGCAACTGCCAAATGTGCTAGATGAAGTTCCAGCTAGTGAATCAATCAAGCTTATGGGAACTGGAGAGATTATACCTTCTGAAGCTCATCCTGAAGAAGAACTTATCATCTCAGCACCTGATCAACATGAAGACAATGCTCAGCCTGAAGACATTCCTCCCAACAACAACACAGATCAGCAAGAGCAAAGTCTTCGCCCCGTACATCCTCGTGTTGCCAATGAAGTGCAGATTGACAGAATAATTGACAGCATCAATGCACCTGGTCCACTCACTCGTTCAAGGGCAACTTAGCTAACAAATTTCTGTGGGCACTTTGCATTCGTATCAATATCAGAACCCAAGAAAGTTGAAGAAGCCTTCATGGAACCTGAATGAATTCAAGCTATGCAAGAAGAGCTTCAACAGTTTGAACTGAATAATGTATGGGAACTGGTCAAGCGTCCTGATCCACGGAAGCACAACATAATAGGCACCAAATGGATATACCGCAACAAGCAAGATGAGCATGGTCAAGTTGTCAGAAACAAAGCTCGTCTCGTTGCTCAAGGATATACTCAAGTGGAGGGCATTGACTTCGATGAAACATTTGCTCCCGTGGCTAGGCTTGAAGCCATACGCATTCTGCTGGCTTATGCAAATCATCATAACATACTTCTATATCAAATGGATGTGAAAAGTGCCTTTCTCAATGGCAAGATTGAAGAAGAAGTGTATGTTGCACAACCGCCTGGCTTTGAAAATCCAAAACATCCTGACATGGTATACAAGCTCAACAAGGCACTGTATGGCCTCAAACAAGCCCCTAGAGCCTGGTATGACACACTCAAATACTTCCTGAAGAGCAAAGGCTTCATACCTGGTTCCCTGGATCCCACTCTTTTCACGAAGACATATGATGGTGAACTGTTTGTGTGCCAAATATATGTGGATGACATTATCTTCGGCTGCACCAATCAGAAGTATAGTGAAGAGTTTGGATATATGATGCAAGAGCAATATCAGATGTCCATGATGGGGGAGCTGAAGTTCTTCCTTGGTCTTCAAATACGACAACAACGCAATGGCATCTTCATATCTCAAGAGAAGTATCTCAAAGATTGCCTGAAGAAGTTCGGTATGCAAGACTGCAAAGGCTTCACAACACCAATGCCAGCCAAACATCATCTAGGTCCTGACGACAAGGGTAAAGAGTTCGATCAAAAGGTATACCGCTCCATGATTGGTTATTTGCTTTATTTATGTGCATCTAGGCCAGATATTATGCTTAGTGTTTGCATGTGTGCTCGATTTCAAGCGGCACCAAAGGAGTCGCATCACTTAGCTGTGAAGCGAATTCTTCGATATTTGGCTCACACCCCAACTCTAGGATTATGGTATCCAAAGGGCTCAGAGTTTGATTTGGTTGGATTTTCGGATGCTGATTATGCTGGTGACAAAGTTGATCGCAAGTCTACATCAGGCACATGTCACTTTCTGGGACGATCACTTGTATGTTGGTCTTCAAAGAAGCAGAACTGTGTATCTCTCTCCACTGCTGAATCTGAATACATTGCTGCTGGATCTTGCTGCGCTCAGCTTCTGTGGATGAAGCAAACACTCAAGGGACTATGGCATTCATCTGAAGCAAGTGCCACTTTACTGCGACAACGAAAGCGCCATCAAGATTGCCAACAACCCAGTTCAGCACTCGAAGACAAAGCACATTGAAATTCGTCATCACTTTCTCAGAGATCATGTTGTGAAGGAAGACATTGATATCATACACGTCAACACTGAAGAGCAATTGGCAGATATCTTCACCAAGCCCTTGGATGAGAAGAGGTTTTGCAAGTTATGGTGTGAGCTAAATATCCTGGAATCCTCAAATGTCCTGTGATCAGGCACACATTCTAACACTTATGCATATGATGACTTAGATGTGCAACACACAAAGTAAAGTATATCTTCAATCAGTGAAGACATACATTCTAAGTGTGAATACATTAATGTGGAATTTGACTTCGGAGCGCCACGATAATTGTGCGCCGTGTCTGGGTCTAATACTTCCTATACGGTGGGTAACGCCACCACCAAACGTTCCATTTTGAAGTGTTTCACTCATGGCGTTACCTTGCAATATCTTCACATTTGGTTTGCCTTCGAACTCAACATGTCTTCATGATTATCTTCACTACGTTGATTATATAGATATATACATACTAGTGTTCTGTCCTCTACAGCATTCACTTATAGCTATGTCTTCTTGGTTGAATCTTTTGAACTAAGTGAATGTGATCGGACCCTAATCTCTCTATGCTTTCTATCTCAAATTCTATCTCTCCAAGTCATATGCATTCTATTGAAACTGTCGAATGTCTTCACTGTGTCCTTGTCAGCAGAAGATATAGAGACAACCATAAAGTCCATTTTTAATGCTCATTCCTCCACATAAAATCCGGAGAAGCAGGAACGACCGCCCGACAATCCAGGCGTGCGTGGGACGTGGAACAAACCCCAAACTTCCGCAAACTGGCCACACGTTCCTCAGATGCGAATCGCCAGGGGCACCTGTGTAATAGCACAGTGCCGCCCCTGAGCCTATAAATTCACACTTACCGCGGTCATTATCTCCTTCTTCCACCCTCGCACGAACCCTAGCGCCACCGCTAGCACTCGACGACGCCGGCGACGAAGCGCTTCGCTGTCGCAACTTCTCCGACGCCGTCTTCACGCCGATCGCGGACATCGTTCTCTCCGCCGTCGCCGTAGGTGTCTTCCATCGCCAAGTTAGGGCACGGAGGACTGAACTGCTCGGCATCATCTCCCACTTCCGTCTAGCAGTTCCAAGTGTGGTAAATAAAACTTCTTTTTACAGCCCTGTTTGATCTCATGGTTCTGTCACTTTCTACCATAAGAAGTTTATCTTCACACTAGTTAGATCTCCCAATCTGCATCTCATAACATGCCTAGTATATTCACTTGTGCTTCATAAAGTAGTTAGATTCCTAACTTGTACTGATCTGTGGGTTCGTACAAATCTGGAACCAACTTCTTATCTATGAGTGAATGTCTTCGCACGATGAGGTCAATGTCTTCTAAACTGATTAATCTTCAAAACCTTCTGAGAATGCATATGACCTCTTCCCCTTCCCTCGCACCTTAATGCTGTCACAGGTACATGTCCGTGGGAGAATCCTTCGGTTCTCATAGTCTGCATTCATTTGCAGAATTCCTACAGCATCACATAAACTCTCCTGAAGCCAGTTCCTGTTGGTCCAGCAAAAGAAAGCCTTTGAAGCATTTGAAAGTTTTGAAGCCTTTCAAGTTAAAGTTTATGGCTTCAGAAGCAGCAGCAATGAAGGGGGGCAGACAGAGACGTGAAGGAACTTCCAAAGATTTGCCTGAAGACCTGGCAGAAATGTATAAAACAGATCCTGAAGAGAGTTATGGGCAGCGCAAGACCCGAATCCAATGGATTCGACGCTATTGGGCAGAAAAATGGTTCAAATACCGCTTCGTCACCCAGGAGTATGCTGAGAAATGTGCCATCAAGAAACCATGGGGGGACATTCTTTACAAGAATCTCGTACCCAAGACCAGAGATGAAGCCATTGCTCAAGGCTTCTACCCATGCATGGTCCGAGGACCACAACCTGATGATGCGCATCCGTCGTCACTCCTCTGGTGTCGTGACGACAATCTGTTCAAGCGCAATTTCCAGTTTTCCCAACAATCCGCGAAGCTGAACAAGAAGAAATTTGGGTTAGACTTCAACCCTGGTCCCTCCGCACCAAGGGCAGATGGCACACGCTACGCAGAACCCAATGTCATCGGTCCGTTTGCCAATCTTGAGGGCCTCATCACCCACATCTTAGTCCAAGGGACTGCCGTGAATGACCCTCCAGCTGACTCTGAGTCTGATGAAGCTCCTGCTGTACCGAAGCCAAAGCAGACGAAGAAGCCAAAAGCTTCAAAGCCAGCCCCTGCCTCAAAAATCTCAAGGGCGAAGCCATTGGCAACTGCACCTCCTGAAGACAGTGTGCAGTCTGAAGACGTATCCCGCGTCTCCAAGCCCTAGAAGGACAAGGTGCCTCAGCCACACACCGGCAAAGAGCTCACAGCTGCTGCCATTCTGCGCAGCGAAGCCATTGATCTATCAAGTGATGAAGATCTTGGAGATGACGCTCTAGAGCAGCTCATCAAGAGCAAAGAAGAAGCTGAAATCTTTAACAATTTGCCTCTCTTTGATGTCGCCATCATCCACAATTTCATCGACGAATGGTTTGCCTCACCAGACATCAGCTTCGAAGATCTGCAGCTACCCGTTGGCCTCAGCGTCGCATTCCAAGGCGCTATTGCTTCAGAACTTGCTATTGCCCAGCGCATAGTTGAACTGAAGCAGAAAATTGATCATGAAAAGGCTCAGTTCAAGAAGCATATGGCCAGGCTCAGCGTGCAAGAAGTGAAGAGCTTCAAGACCATGTTGCATGAGCTCAAGGAAAATTTTCTGCAAAAGCGTGCAGAAGCTCAGGGCTCACGTGAGCGGATGAAGTCTTTGGCTGAACGATGTGTGCAGGCATACAATGAGGCCGAGAAGCGCAAGGCACTTGGGCGTCCTGGCATCGACCCCAAGATGGCCGCAAAGAAGAAGAAGAAGCCTGCTATGGCTGAACCAGAGGCACCTAGCCAAGAAGCAGTTCAAATTGTCTTCCCAACTGCAACAACTGGCTCAAAGCCAAAAAGCCGGTCAACAGCTTCAGAGCTCAAGAAGACAAGAACTGCTGAGGCTGAAGCCAGGAAGAGGAAAAGCTCTGAAGCCTCTCCTACTGCCCCCAGCAAGAAGAAGCGCAAGATCAAGAAATCTCGGGCTGCTCCCACAGAGCCCTTGATAGTTGAACCTATCTCAATGGTTCACCCCAACGCCGATCGACAACTGACAGTTCATGAGCCTGCTCCCACAGAGGCTCCTGAAGCTGAAGATATTCCAGCAGCCGACCCCATCGCTGCTGAAGACATTGGTCACCAGGACAATGTACAAGATGATGCAGCCCTTCCTCAGTGCGAACAAAGCGAGCTCATCAGCATTGGTCGTCCTCTGACGCCAATTGCACAAGATGTGTCATGGGCGGATCGCCCTCAAGAGGAAGAAGACAATGAGGCCCAGCCCACTCCAACCCCACAGGCGTCGTCTGCATTCCGCAGGCTTCGCAGAGGTCCAAGGCCTCAAGTCTCTGCTGAAGACATTCCAGCTGCATCAGCCGAGGAAGAAGCAACATAAGAGCTCCACCAAGAAGCAGTTCTCCAGGAGAACGTGCTTGTGACTGACCCTCCAGCTAGTCAAGCGGAGCCGGCAAATGTTGAGGCTGCCACAACCAACACTGAAGCCAATGTGGAGCCCTCCCCACCAAAAGCTTCAGCAGACAGCGAAGCTACTGATCAAGACACTTTTGTTCCTGAGTCTGCTGCAGGTCCTCAATTTGATTACCATGTTGAGCATAGGCCTCATGTCCAGAAGCCAGTCCCAAGGCTGCCAAGGTTCCCAGGTCCTGCATCAGCACCTGGCTCCTTTGACATCAACAGCTTCAAGGCAGATAACCCGTTCTTCAACAGCTCCAAGAACCCCTATTCAAGGGAAAGGATTGTATCAGATAGGTTCTGGAGCTATCCTCAGCGTAGCTACTATTCCTGCATCCTATACAACCAAGGTCGCATCTTCCCGCATAAGCGCCTTGATGTTGAAGCCATTTCTAGTTTGCCCTGTCTAGAGGAAGCTTTGGATTGCTTTAAGCAAGTGGGTCTGCTGCAGTTTGTCACTGATGAAGAGCACTGGAATGAAGAGCTTCTGCTTCAGTTCTATGCCACCCTCCATATTAAAGGATACAACAGAGATCCGAAGACTTGGGTCCTGGAGTGGATGACCGGCAATGTCCATCATGAAGCCAATGCATTTGATATCATTGAGCTCACCGGCCTGCCCACCCCTGGCGAATTCTTCGAGGAAGGCTGTCAACTACATGCTAAAGCTATTGAGAGCATATTCCAGAGGCCTGAACCAAATATGAGTCAGATGCTCTCAATGATGAAGCCATTGCCCCATGATGCACCCTATCCAACTGAGTTCTTCATTGAAGACCTTGAGTACCTGCCCAGGACCATATATCACATCATCCGGCCGACTCTCTGGCCCATTAAGGGACACTCTCCACATGCCAAGATTGAGGGTGCAATGAAGACTCTCATATTCTATATCCTTCATGGCAAATGCTTCAACACACATGATTTCTTCATACGCCAACTTGCAGTGTCAGGCTCAGATTTATTTGGTTTGAAGTTCTATGCTCCTTGGGTGATGAGGCTGATCAAACTGCACTCTGCGATCTCGTATCAGCCCTCAGCCCGAAACCATCGGATCTTCTTGCCCGATGTGGATACCTCTGCTGAAGCTATATATCCTGAGCCTGCCAAGCAACCGTTGAGTCTTCAGAATGCAGAACACCAAAGTTTCACTCAGAATGATGAAGGTGTTGAAGCCATCTCCAGGGTGTATCCTTTGGCTGGCACTACACATGCGCCACACCCTGCTTCAACTGAAGCCACTGATAGTGCAACTGCTTCAAGACCCAAGAAGCGCGCTCGTGTTCTCACTGACCGAGAGATTCTTGTGGCCCTTCATCAAAAACAAGATAGGCATCACGACTGGCTAAAGCGTCAGATGAAAAGCCTCTTGGTGGATGTCAATCGTCTTCGAAACCTTGCCACCAAGAATGCTTTCGTTACACATGAAACCTGCCGTCGTACATGGAAAGGGCTATCAATGATGTGTACTGAAGCTGAACTAGAAGAGGATGGCTTCACTGAGCGATTCAAGTTTGACACCACACCTCCTAGAAGGGCTGTGATGCGCAACACACCATCACTTGAAGACTCTGAGTTTTCTTCATCTGCTGCCACAGTCACTGCCAGAATTATTGATGAAGAAGACGATGCTACATCACCGCCACCTGCTTCAGCACCTCCAAGCTCTTCTGCACCGCCAACCACCTCCAACGACCCTGCTGCTCCTGGAAACAAGTAGACACTCTATGTCTTCAAACCTTTTTAGTCCTTGCTGACAAAAGGGGGAGAAGCATATGGGTTGATAGTCTTCAAGTGGGTCCATATGGACGGGTGTTATATTTTGCTACATTTTGCTTCGTGCTTACAACTCTCGCTTTTGCTTCATTTGGTTCCTTGAGTTGTAACACTAAGACTCGATGGTCGTCTGCTACTTGTTTGCCACCCTGTTTTGCGAAGATAAATTCTGCATGTGCGACGATAAATTCCGCACTTATCTCATTCTGCAGACGTCCATTTTCCATTATGCATGTCATCATCTTCATATACTTTCATATGCATAGTGGATTGTCATCATAAGCTGAATTGGATCTCCACAAGTACAACCTGTCATGTGCATTTGCATTCCAAAAGCAACTTAACTTATATGCACATCTTCAGGGGGAGCCCTTGAAGCTTATGAAGACAATTCCTTATCCTTTACACTTTCACAGACTATATTCCCCGTTGAAAACTTCAACTAGTTTGTCATCAATCACCAAAAAGGGGGAGATTGTAAGTGCATCTAGTGCCACCCCTAGTTGGTTTTGGAGTATTGACGACAAACCTAGTTGAGGGACTAATGTGTTTGTGAGAATTGCAGGATAAGACAGGTAGAAGTCCCTCATTGATTCGGTTTTACTACCAGAGATGACCCCTAAAATGTATGAAGACATTGAAGACAAAGGTGGTATATGAAGATATTCACATTAAAGACTATGACAAAAGAAGACACGTTATGAAGCCTATGGAGCTCGAAGACTTAGATCTTTGTAGTTCTTTTTCTTTTGTGTTGAGTCATAGGAACCACCGTACTGTTAAGTGGGGTCCAGGAGAACCAGTCAGAATGACTGAAATGATGCCTAAACCAAAAACCTATGTCTTCGAGTGAAGACAATGAGAGCGAATCTTGTCCAGAGCCGGACAAGTCAGCTTTGCTTATAGCCCAAGTAAAGTTGCCATGAGAGTTTGAAATCTGACCGTTGAGACACGTGTCAGTTCCTTAGTGACCCAGGGTCATTTCGGACAAATCAGGTCGGGTTGCCAAGTGGCTATAAATAGCCCACCCCCTACAACCATAAACGGTTGGCTGCTCAGATTTCAGTGCACGGCTTTTGTCGTTTGAGAGCAACCCACCTCGAAGCCTTTGAGAGAAAATTCCTAGCGAGGAGAAAAGCCCTAACCACCCAGAGCCAGAGAACATTGGGCATCACTTAAGTCTTCTTGTCTGTGTGATCTGAAGACTTATTACACTTGAGGACTGTGAATCCTCCAGACGGTTAGGCATCGCGTTCAGAGCATCCAAGAGACATTGTGGATTGCCAGTGAACGAAGTTTGTGAAGGTTTGGGAGTCTACCTTGAAGACTTACCAGAGTGATTGGGCGAGGACTATGTGACCTTAGCTCAAGGAGAATACGGTGAGGACTTGGTGTCCTGAGCTGCGTGTTCAGGACTGGGTGTCCGGGACTGTGTGTCCTAAGGTTTAAATACCTAGCCGCTCCAACCAGACGTACAGTTGTCACAGCAACTGGAACTGGTCCAACACATCATTGTCTTCAACGAGTCACTGGTTTCATCTTCACTTCCTTTTCCTTACTGTTACTCATTGTGAAGCCATTGCATGCTTGCTCTATCTTTTGTCTTCACAACGTGAATGTATGATCTGTTTGGCTTCATAACTTCTTCCTACCTGATCCTTATTACACTGCAGCTGTTTGTCATTGTGCTTTCACTCTATTGAATACTTGACCATGGCTGACCTAGTGTAATCTAACTTCCGCTGGATAGTAATAGGCATAATATTTGCTGTTTGTCTTCATAACTCCCACGTTTTGAAGACTTTCATAAAAATCGCCTATTCACCCCCCTCTAGTCGATATAACGCACTTTCAGGTTGATTGTATCCTTGTTGCTTGTTTGTCTTGTTTGGTTAGAGCCGGGAGACGAGTTCGCTAACGAGGAGCCCGTTGAGTTTGCTTTTGAGGATCCAGTCAACTCTGACAACTGTGCAGGCAAGATGATCATACCCTCGAAATCACTACTATCTTTGCTATGCTAGTTTGCTCGCTCTTTTGCTATGCCATTGCTACGATGCCTACCATTTGCTTTCAAGCCTCCCAAATTGCCATGTCAAACCTCTAACCCACCTTTGTCCTAGCAAACCGTTGATTGGCTATGTTACCGCTTTGCTCAGCCCCTCTTATAGCATTGCTAGTTGCAGGTGAAGATTGGAGGCCGTTCCTTGTTGGAACATCTTTTATTTATTTGTTGGGATATCATTATATTGAAGGAAATATGCCCTAGAGGCAATAATAAAGTTATTATTTATTTCCTTATATCATGATAAATGTTTATTATTCATGCTAGAATTGTATTAACCGGAAACATAATACATGTGTGAATACATAGACAAACAGAGTGTCACTAGTATGCCTCTACTTGACTAGCTCGTTAATCAAAGATGGTTATGTTTCCTAACAATGGACAAAGAGTTGTTATTTGATTAACAAGATCACATCATTAGTTGAATGATCTGATTGACATGACCCATTCCATTAGCTTAGCACCCAATCGTTTAGTATGTTGCTATTGCTTTCTTCATGACTTATACATGTTCCTATGACTATGAGATTATGCAACTCCCGTTTGCCGGAGGAACACTTTGTGTGCTACCAAACGTCACAACGTAACTGGGTGATTATAAAGGAGCTCTACAGGTGTCTCCAAAGGTACATGTTGGGTTGGCGTATTTCGAGATTAGGATTTGTCACTCCGATTGTCGGAGAGGTATCTCTGGGCCCTCTCGGTAATGCACATCACATAAGCCTTGCAAGCATTGCAACTAATGAGTTAGTTGCGAGATGATGTATTATGGAATGAGTAAAGAGACTTGCCGGTAACGAGATTGAACTAGGTATTGGATACCGACGATCGAATCTCGGGCAAGTAACATACCGATGACAAAGGGAACAACGTATGTTGTTATGCGGTCTGACCGATAAAGATCTTCGTAGAATATGTAGGAGCCAATATGGGCATCCAGGTCCCGCTATTGGTTATTGACCGGAGACATGTCTCGGTCATGTCTACATTGTTCTCGAACCCGTAGGGTCCGCACGCTTAAGGTTACGATGACAGTTATATTATGAGTTTACGCATTTTGATGTACCGAAGGTTGTTCGGAGTCCCGGATGTGATCATGGACATGACGAGGAGTCTCGAAATGGTCGAGACGTAAATATTGATATATTGGAAGCCTATGTTTGGATATCGGAAGTGTTCCGGGTGAAATCGGGATTTTACCGGAATACCGGGAGGGTTACCGGAACC
Organism: Triticum urartu; assembly: GCF_003073215.2. Lineage (NCBI taxonomy): Eukaryota > Viridiplantae > Streptophyta > Magnoliopsida > Poales > Poaceae > Triticum > Triticum urartu. The sequence goes on along the minus strand of NC_053024.1, from coordinate 76,231,365 downwards.
CCCCGGGAGCTATATGGGCCATAGTGGGCCTTAGTGGAAAAGAGAAGGGGCTGCCCTAGATGGGCTGCGCGCCTCCCCCTTCCCCTAGTCCTATTAGGACTAGGAGAGGTGGCCGGCCCCCTCCTCCTCTTTTCCCCCTCCGCGAATCCTATTCCGACTAGGATTAGGGGGGGGGGAATCCTACTCCGAGAGGGAGTAGGACTCTCCTGCGCCCTCCTCCTTGGCCGGCCAGCCTCCCCCCCTCTACTCCTTTATATACGGAGGCAGGGGGCACCTCTAGACACACAAGTTGATCCACGTGATCTATTCCTTAGCCGTGTGCGGTGCCCCCTGCCACCATATTCCTCGATAATACTGTAGCGGAGTTTAGGCAAAGCCCTGCTGCTATAGTACATCAAGATCGTCACCACGCCGTCGTGCTGACGGAACTCTTCCCCGACACTTTGCTAGATCGGAGTCCGGGGATCGTCATCGAGCTGAACGTGTGCTCGAACTCGGAGGTGTCGTAGTTTCGGTGCTTGATCGGTTGGATCGTGAAGACGTACGACTACTTCCTCTACGTCGTGTCAGCGCTTCCGCAGTCGGTCTGCATTGGGTACGTAGACAACACTCTCCCATCTCGTTGCTATGCATCACATGATCTTGCGTGTGCGTAGGAAAATTTTTGAAATTACTACGTTCCCCAACATACCCGAGATCCGCCGGTTTTGACACCGACATTGACCCTTCTCATTTGCTTGACATGTGTCACCCACGTACTAAGAAGTGGAGATCGTGTGCGATCGTGGGTGAATAGATAAGTATATCATGGGGTGCGGAACGGTTTGAGCGGCAAAGCCGAAAATTTAGATAAGATAGATTTTAAAGTTTCGTTCGCAATTTCTTTAGCTGGCAAGGACACAGTGAATATTTTGAACGAGTTTCAAATAGAACGCACATGAAGAATTTGTGAACAGATTGGGTTGAGTATAGCATAGAGGGGGAAGGGTCCGATCACATTCACTTAGCAGAAAAACCAACTTGAAGAAATAGCCATAAGTGAATGCTGTAGAGGACATAAACTCATATATATATATATATAAAGCCAATGAAGAAAAATGGCGGAAACAGTGAAGACAATGCAAAGTTGAAGAATTTGAACAACTGAGGAATTTCAAGTTTTGGTAGTGGCGTGACCCACCATATAAGAATGATGATTTTAGACACCGCGTACAATTGTCGTAGGGTTCTGAGAATCAAAATCTTCATTAATTTCTTCACACTTAGAGTGTTATTCTTCATTGATTGAAGAAAAACGTTTCTTCATGTGTTGCACATCTAAGTCATCAATTTTGCATAAGTGTTAGGATGAGTGTCCTTTTCAAAGAACATTCTAAGATTCTAAGATATTTAGCTCACACCGCAACTGGCTAAATCTCTTCTCATCCAAGGGCTTTGTGAAGATATCGGCTAGCTGTTCTTCAGTCTTCACATGCTCAATAGAAATGTCGCCCTTCAACACATGATCACGAAGAAAATGATGACGAATCTGAATGTGCTTTGTCTTCGAGTGCTGAACTGGGTTGTGAGCAATCTTGATGGCACTCTCATTGTCACAGAAGAGAGGCACATTCTTCATGTTGACGCCGTAGTCCTTGAGAGTTTGCTTCATCCATAGCAATTGAGCACAGCAAGAACCAGTGGCAATGTACTCAGCTTCAGCAGTAGATAGTGATACGCAGTTCTGTTTCTTCGATGACCAACAGACCAAAGATCGTCCGAGGAAATGACATGTACCAGATGTTGACTTGCGGTCCACACGATCACCAGCATAGTCAGAGTCAGAATATCCAATGATATCAAAAGTCGAGCCCTTGGGGTACCATAGTCCAAGTGTTGGTGTGTGAGCTAGATATCGAAGAATATGCTTCACAGCCTTATGGTGTGATTCCTTCGGTGTAGCTTGAAATCGGGCACACATGCAAACACTAAGCATAATATCTGGCCTAGATGCACATAAGTACAATAAAGAACCAATCATGGAACGGTATACCTTATGATCGAAGTCGATACCATTTTCATCAGTGCACATATGGCCATTTGTGGGCATAGGAATTTTGACGCCTTTGCAATCTTGCATGCCGAATTTCCTCAGTACATCCTTGAGGTATTTCTCCTGAGATATGAATATGCCATTGCGTTGTTGACGAATTTGAAGACCTAAGAAGAATTTCAATTCTCCCATCATAGACATTTGATATTCTTCACTCATCATATAGGCAAATTCATCACTATAACATTGGTCAGTATAGCCAAAGATAATATCATCAACATATATTTGGCACACAAACAATTCACAATCATAAGATTTAGTGAAAAGAGTAGGGTCGAGTGAACCGGGTTTGAAGCCTTTCTTCATAAGGAATTCCTTCAAAGTATCATACCATGCTCGTGGGGCCTGCTTGAGGCCATAGAGGGCCTTATTGAGTCTGGAGACTTTGTCAGGATGCTTTGGATCTTCAAAACCTGGGGGTTGAGAAACATATACTTCTTCCTCAAGCTTACCATTGAGGAATGCACTTTTCACATCCATTTGATATAGAGTGATATCATGATGGTTAGCATAACCAAGTAATATGCGAATAGCCTCAAGTCTAGCAACAGGTGCAAAAGTTTCATCGAAATCAATTCCTTCAACATGTGTGTAGCCTTGAGCTACAAGCCGTGCCTTATTCCTTACCACAAGGCCATTTTCATCTTGCTTGTTGCGATAGATCCATTTTGTGCCAATGATATTGTGCTTGCGAGGATCTGGATGTTTGACCAGTTCCCAGACGTTGTTGAGCTCGAACTGATGTAATTCTTCTTGCATGGCCTGAATCCACTCAGGCTCTAGAAATGCTTCATCTACCTTAGTGGGTTCTGTGATAGAGACAAAAGCATAGTGCCCACAAAAGTCAAATAAATGTGAAGCTTTTGAGCGTGTGAGAGGACCTGGCTCTTTAATGTCATTTATGATCTTTTCAACTTGCACTTCTTTTGCAACGTGAGGATGAGCTGGTTGTCGTTGAGGAATTTTATAAGCATTTTCTTCAGCACCATTTTCTTCAGTATTTTCTTCAGGTGCATTATCTCGATGTCGGTGTCAAAACCGGCAGATCTCGGGTAGGGGGTCCCGAACTGTGCGTCAAGGCCGGATGGTAACAGGAGACAAGGGACACGATGTTTTTACCCAGGTTCGGGCCCTCTCGATGGAGGTAATACCCTACTCCTGCTTGATTAATATTGATGATATGGGTAGTACAAGAGTAGATCTACCACGAGATCAAGGAGGCTAAACCCTAGAAGCTAGCCTATGGTATGATTGTTGTATATGGAGTTGATGTCCTACGGACTACAACCCTCCGGTTTATATAGACACCGGATAGGGTTAGGGTTACACAGAGTCGGTTACAATGGTAGGAGATCTTGAATATCCGCATCGCCAAGCTTGCCTTCCACGCCAAGGAAAGCCCCATCCGGACACGGGACGAAGTCTTCAATCTTGTATCTTCATAGTCTTGGAGTCCGGCTACCCGAACACCCCCTAATCCAGGACTCCCTCAGTAGCCCCTAAACCAGGCTTCAATGACGACGAGTCCGGCGCGCATATTGTCTTCGGCATTGCAAGGCGGGTTCCTCCTCCAAGTCCTTCATAGAAGATTGTAAACACCAAGAGTAGTGTCCGGCTCTGCAAAATAAGTTTCCACATATTGCCATAGAGAGAATAATATTAACACAAATCAAATCTGCTGACGTATTCCGCAGTGCGTCATCACACTACGGCCAAGTCCTTTACTCGAATCGTCTTTACTTTTCCACCTCAGCATGTTTTGCGAGGCGGTTTCCTTGGCACGTCTTGTCAAAGCAGAGATCGTGTACCCCTTTTACGGGATTCTCATCAATACGGACGTGGGTAACCCAACCGCGCCATTTATCATGGTGCTTGGGAGGCAAGCGAGTTTTACTAGGCTGGTGGGGACGCACAACCGCATCCACCCATATAAGGGGATAAGGATCCACCCTTTTACCTACGCCTTCTTCCTCCTTTGCCTATCCATCTCCTGCGCACTCGAGCTCCAGCGCCCAAGCCCGCACTTCCCACCTCAACCTTCTCCAGCAATGTCCGGAGCGGGAGGCAAGTGGATGGTCTCCTCCGCCACGGAGGGCCAAGTCAAGAAGCTAAGGAAGGCCGGATACCTGTCCAAGGACATCGCGCACCGGCTTCCCAAAAAGGGGGAGCTTCTCCCCACCCCAAGGCCCCATGAGAGGGTAGTATTTCTTCCCCACTTCCTCCGCGGACTGGGTTTTCCACTCCACCCATTTGTCCGGGGGCTCATGTTCTATTATGGCCTGGATTTCCACGATCTGGCCCCGAACTTCATCCTCAACATCTCGGCGTTTATCGTCGTGTGCGAGGCTTTCCTCCGCGTCCGCCCTCATTCCGTCCTCTGGCTCAAGACCTTCAACGTCAAGCCCAAGGTGGTGTGCGGCAGCCAGGCGGAGTGCGGAGGCGCCATGGCGGGCAAGATGGCCAACGTCCTATGGTTTGAGGGCTCTTTTGTGGAGACCCTAAAGGGGTGGCAATCCGGGTGGTTTTACATCACCGAGCCATGCGATCCAAAATGGATCGCAGCCCTCGAGTTCCGATCCGGACCCCCCACGCGGCTTATGTCCTGGAAAGAGACGGGCCTGTCGTGGGGTGACAAAAAAGAGGTGACCGGATTGCAAACATGCATCCAGTCCCTGGTGAACAAGCCAATCTGGCTTGTTAATGTAATCCAGGTTATGCTCGTCCGCCGGATCCTCCCGTGCCAACAACGGGATTTTAATCTGTGGGAGTTCGACCCGGCGCAGCACCAAACCCTTAGCAGGCTCTTCGACACGACGTACGAAGATGCCTGGAAGGTGCTATTCAAGGGCGCCGAGGCTCCCGCATCCGCTTCCGAGGACCGCGGATACAGCTCGCAGCGTCGCGCTAGCGAGGTAAGCTATCTTCACCTTTTACAGGATGCTAAGCTTTTTTCATAGTTTGACTCTATGCGGTATCTAAACTCCCTTACCTTTGACAGGCTTGGCGGGCGATATCCGGACCGATTAACTGTTCGGCTCCGCTGCCCGAAGACCCGGCCCCTGCTCTACTAGTGAAGTTGCTGGTTCCGGCGCCTTATGTGGTGCCGGAGAAGAAGGCCAAGAAGAAGAAGACCACTGGGACTCGAAAGAGTGCCCGTAATGTGGTGGTGTCGGACTCGTCATCCGACGAGTCCGAGACGCCCTCTTCTCGTGAAAACGAGGAGGAGGAAGAAGAAAACTCTCCCCCCAGCGGAGGGAGGAGAGAAGAGGAAGGCCGCCCCAACGGGGGAGGCCGAGGGGTCTAGGAAAAGGAAGACCCCTCCGCCGGACTACTCCCCCGACGCCGAAGAGGGCGAAGAGGAGTGGCCAAACAGGGCCAAGCGTCCAGCGAAATCGTAAGTTCAGATATCAGAGTAACTCATGATGTTCCTTTGTTGCACAGCTTTCCCTAATGTCAAATGTAATTATGCAGCCTGCCCCGGGCCGAATTCAACGAATCGTCGGGCGGCTCCCTGGACTCATCGGACGTGAACTCAGTTCCGCCCGCTGTCTCCCCCCGCACTACAGACGACGCCGAAGTGGCGTCGTGACAAGCTCCGGGGCAGGAGGAGGTGGTCCCGGAGGAGCCACAAGGCAACCTCCCGGACTCCAGGAGTGAAGAGGATAAGGCCCCCCAGGGCTCCAAGTCCGGCTTTGTGCCGGACACCGCGCCGGAATCTTCCACAATTCCGGACCGCGGTAGGCGAACTCCTTCCAAGAGGAGCAAGCCTTCTGAGCCAGCGTCCTCCGTCCAACCGGAGGTGCCGGACAATCTGCTGGAGGTGCTTGACGGCGCCTCCATCGACGAGAGGCACCGTACTATTATGAGTACGGTGATCCAGAAGGTTCAGTCCGCCAAGAGCGGACTGACTAAAGCTTGCGCTAGCCTTCTAACAGGCTTCGAGGTAAGTAAAAATATGTAAAAATATTACCGCATAGACAGTAGCCCCTAATGCTCTGTTTGGCGTTCGGAAAGAAAAGCCGAATAGAGGATCTATTAAATTTCGCAGGAGTCTAACAAAAAGAGTCAATATGCGTATGCAGGCTTCGATGCTATCCACCGCCGCACTGACTGCGGAGGTGGGTGTCCTGAAGCAGGACCTCGAGCGGACCGAGCAAGAGCTCGGCCTTGCCAAGTGGCAGCTCGAGGAGAAAGAAGGTAAGAGATACCTTACAGAAAAAGTGCCTATAAAAAGGCGTGATTGCAAAAAAAACAGGATTGTACTACTTATTGTAGGGGCCACAACTGAGGTGGCGACCCTTAAGCAGGCGCTGTCTGAGGCCGAAAAGAAAACAGCCACGAAGCGCACTGAGCGAGACAGACTTGGGGTTCAGGTCGGCGAGGTGCAGCAAGAGCTACAGGCTCTTATGAAAAAACATGAGAGTTTGAAGCTTGAGTCAAAGGCGCAAGCATCCGAGCTCGCGACGGCCCTTGAGACTGCCAAGTCTGCCAAGGCCGAAGCCCAAAAGGCCCTCCAAGAGTTGGAGGAGATGAGGAAGATAGCAGCGGGTAAGGCATTCTTTATGCAAAGCAGAAATATAAAAGTAAACTACTTGTTACTTACCCGAATCCGGAGGTCTCCAGGGGCATTCGCAGATCTTCCCCGCAGCGTATCCGACGCCGCCGCATTCTACCGAGCTGAAGAGGGCAGCTCGATGGAGAAGGTGTTCTGGTCTCAGTATTCTGAGGCCGGACACCCTGTGCCCTTGAGCGACCAGCTGAAACAGCTGGTCGAGCTCCACAAGGCGGCCGAACAGGCCATGAAGGGCCTCATAGTTCGGCTGTGGCCCGGAGAGGCCCTGCCTGGGAGCTATTTCGGGCTGGTGCGGCGGCTGGTAGAGGCCTGTCCGAGGCTCGAGGTCATCAAGCGCTCCATCTGCATCGAAGGTGCCCGTCGGGCCCTTGCCCGTGCAAAGGTGCACTGGGGTAAGCTGGACGGTGAGAAGCTTGTGAAGGACGGGCCGCCGTCGAGGAAGGAGCATCGCAAGCCCGAGAACTACTACAAGGATGTTCTTGCAGGTGCCCGCCTTGTGGCAGATGAATGTACCAAGGATGTGATTTTTGAATGAACTCGCTCGTGTTTATCCTGTGCGCTGAAAACTTGTTCATATGCGCTAAGCAATGCTTATTGAATTTAAAATATTACTTTCTGTGCGGCCGTTTATCAAAAAATTGAGAGATGGCCAGTCGTCGGCTTCTGCCCCCATGCCACTAGTGCTGGGGTGTTCGGGATAAACCTGAGCGCTCTTTTTCCCATAGTTGGGTCCTTCGAGGGAGGCGCTCAGCACAAGGAACCAGGCAGTCGGACTATAATGCTTGAACACTCTCACTTAGCCATAGAACTCTATAATTTTAAATTTCGGAGAAGCCCCTAGTTCGGAAGACCGAGTTCGGGGCGCTATCCACGCCTTGGCCGGACAAAGCCAGCTCCTCGCTCGAAGCGGCATAAGTCTTTAGGGACTCGAAAAACCTCTCGAACAGCGACCGGTCTCTCGCCTCATCATGACAGTCAGTTTTAGCTTTCTCCACTGAGGTGCTTAACCCAACTGAACCGGGGCACAATCGCAGTGGTTCTCCTAGTGCTACCTTAGCCGATATAGCGGAACATAAGGCACCAAAACATAGGAGCTGGGCAAACCCAACTATTGACCCAAATCATGATTCGGAGCCGATGCATATAGTGCTATAAGTTCGGGGTGCCACACTTGTGAAAGTGTACGGACTTCTCACACCATAATGAGGGGTACTGAAGCCCCTGGCGTGTTTTCCGTACCATGGTGTACGGGTGCAATCATGTCATTTAATAAACATATATGTGAAAAGAGGATAATGCAAAAAATAGACAAAAAGCTATGCATTGTTTATAGAGAGGCTATTTATCAAAGCCGAACGATACAAATAGTGCGATAAGCAAAAAGATATTGGACTATTGAACATGGCCTGACCAGGGGCAGGCCGCGGAATTGTATCTAAAACAGGTATACTGCTCGTAACAGAGACCACCTGGGAGTTCCATAATGTGGCATGGCTTGTCTGCCTCCCTGGATCTTGCATTGTTTGTGCGGCAGTCGAATTGACGAACAAGTCGTCCGAAGTATGGAGTCCTGAAAGTAAGAAAAGATTAAAAAAAGAATCCGGTAGCCCCTAGTACGTTTTAAGCCGTATTTTGGGCGTGCCGTTATTGTGCCCCTTCCCCTGTGCCCATGGTATTTCAAGGGCGTAGTTATGTATGCGAGGCACTGCTTTCGCTATGTCGCGGGAGCTGGGGTTGGGGCCGCATTGCTACGCTTGCTCGGAGCGTGCCAGGCGGTCCTGCTGTGGGTTACTCCAGGCGCGCTTGGTAGTGTCTGGCTTTTTAACGGCCGGACTGGAGAATTGCCTAAGAAGGCTACTTTGTACTTCCGCTGCGAGAGCCACCGTGTGCTCCTCCGTACGGAGGGAGCGTTCGGTGTTTCCGTTGACCGTGATTACTCCTCGAGGGCCTGGCATCTTGAGCTTGAGATATGCGTAGTGCGGCACTGCATTGAACTTTGCGAATGTGGTTCGTCCGAGCAGGGCGTGATAGCCACTGCGAAACGAGACTATATCGAAGATTAACTCTTTGTTTCGGAAATTGTCCGGGGATCCGAAGACCACGTCAAGTGTTACTGAGCCTGTACAGTTGGCTTCTACACCTGGTATAACGCCTTTAAAGGTCGTTTTTGTGGGCTTAATCCTTGAGGGATCTATGCCCATTTTCCGCACTGTATCCTGGTAAAGCAGGTTCAGGCTACTGCCGCCGTCCATGAGGACTCTTGTGAGATGAAATCCTTCGATGATTGGGTCGAGAACCAATGCGGCGAAGCCGCCATGACGGATGCTAGTGGGATGGTCCCTTCGATCAAAAGTGATCGGGCAGGAGGACCATGGGTTGAACTTTGGGGCGACTGGCTCCATCGCGTATACGTCCCGTAGCGCACGCTTCCGCTCCCTCTTGGGAATATGGGTTGCGTATATCATGTTCACCGTCCGCACTTGTGGGGGAAAGCCCTTCTGTCCATTGTTGTTCGGCGGCCTGGGCTCCTCCTCGTCGTCGCTGTGCAGCCCCTTGTCTTTGTTTTCGGCTCTTAACTTGCCTGCCTGCTTGAACACCCAACAATCCCTGTTAGTGTGATTGGCTGGCCTTTCGGGGGTGCCATGTATCTGGCACAAGCGGTCGAGTATTCGGTCCAAACTGGACGGTCCCTGAGTATTCTTTTTGAATGGCTTTTTCCGCTGACCGGATTTATAGCCTCTGAATCCGGCATTGACTGCCATGTCTTCATTGCTGTCGCTGCTGACGCGGCGTTTTTTCTTATTCCGACATGTCCTGCCACTTTTGTCCTTGGTATCCGAATTACCAGGGTTCTTTGATAAGTTGTTACTGCGAGCTAGCCAGCTGTCTTCTCCCACGCAAAAGCGGGTCATGAGTGTCGTGAGGGCTGCCATAGATTTCGGCTTTTCCTGTCCCAGGTGCCGGGCAAGCCACTCGTCGTGGATGTTATGCTTGAAGGCTGCTAGGGCCTCTGCGTCCGGACAGTCGACTATCTGGTTTTTCTTTGTTAGGAACCGTGTCCAGAATTGCCTGGTCGATTCCTTTGGCTGCTGAATTATGTGTCTTAAGTCGTCGGCATCCGGTGGTCGCACGTAAGTGCCCTGGAAGCTGTCGAGGAATGCGGCTTCCAGGTCCTCCCAAGAACCGATTGAATCTGCTGGCAAGCTGTTAAGCCAATGCCGGGCCGGTCCTTTAAGTTTGAGCGGGAGGTATTTGATGGCATGTAGATCATCGCCGTGTGCCATGTGGATGTGAAGGAGATAATCCTCGATCCATACCGCCGGATCTGTTGTGCCATCGTATGATTCGATGTTTACGGGTTTGAAACCCTCTGGGATTTTATGATCCATTACTTCATCCGTGAAGCATAGCGGGTGTGCGGCGCCTCTGTCCTGGGCTATATCACGACGCAACTCGGAAGAGCTATGTCTGTTGTGTTCGGCCCGGCCGGATTTGTTGTATCCGGAGTGAAGATCATCGTCACGTGCCGTAGGGCGCCTGCGCGATCCGTAGATCGATCTTGTTTGTCTTGCTTTATCCTCCAGTACATCTCGCAGGTCTGGCGCATTTTCCCGTGCCTTAGTTGAGCGGCGTCGGGACATGGCTTGGGTGGAGGGCCGAGAGGCCTCTCTATCGCAGCCGCGAGGTGGCCGGTCTGTCATGTCGTGCGCTGGTGATGTAGGTGCTTCCTCCTCTGATCGGGGTAGCGGCCTGCGCTTTGGGTAACTCTTGGAGGGGCGTTCGAGTTCATACTCTTCGGCCGCAAGGACTTCAGTCCATCTGTCAGCTAGCAAGTCTTGGTCAGCTCTAAGCTGTTGCTGCTTTTTCTTGAGGCTGCTTGCCGTGGCTAAAAGCCTGTGTTTGAAACGCTCTTGTTCGGCGGGGTCTGATGGTACGACGAATTCGTCGTCATCGAGGCTTGCCTCGTCTTCGGAGGGAGGCATATAGTTATCATCCTCGACCTCTCGGTCTGCCGCTCTCTCATGAGGGCTGGCTTCTCCATATTCCTGTGCCGAATCTTGCTGGGGTGGGTGTTCTTCGGCGCTATCCGGGGTAGTATTATATCCCGTGCCGGAATCACCATTTTTGCTTTGGCGGGATTTAGAGCGGCGCCGCTGACGCCGGCGCTTTGGCTGTTTCTTGGAGGTGTCATCCTCCGCTGTTCCATCGCCATCTCCATCTTTTGGAGTATCCACCATATATATGTCATATGACGAGGTGGCCTTCCAGCGCCCTACAGGTGCTGGTTCCTGTTCGTCTCCTACATCGTCGTCCATACCGTCGATGTCTTCGGAGCCGAAGTCAAGCATATCGGTTAAATCGTCGACAGTGGCTACAAAGTGGGTGGTTGGTGGGCTTTGAACTTCTTCATCGTCCGTATCCCATCCTCGCTGACCGTAATCCGGCCAGGGCTCTCCTGATAAAGAGAGAGACTTGAGAGAATTCAGGATGTCGCCAAAAGGCGAGTGCTGAAGGATGTCCGCGGCGGTGAACTCCATTATCGGCGCCCAATCGGATTCGATTGGCAGGGGGGCAGGGGGTTCGGAGTCCGGGGAGGAGTCCGGATCCTCGGAGTCACGGGTCATGTAGAGTGCGGGGCTGGCGTTCGGCTCGATCGCCTTTGAGATCGCAGCCCCCGAGGTGACGTCCAACCGCTCATCCTCGATTGGCGCAATAGGCTCCGAGTTAGGGGTCGGAACCGGTGCGTGTGCGGCCTCCAGGACACTGTCCGGAGGCAGAGCTAGATCATGCCCCTCGAGATAGTGCGGCGCGCTTGGCTGTGGCTCGAACCCGTCGAAGATCAAGTCTCCGCGGATGTCAGCCGTGTAGTTTAAGCTTCCAAACCTGACTTGATGGCCAGGGGCGTAGCTTTCGATCTGCTCCAGGTGGCCAAGCAAATTGGCCCGCAGTGCGAAGCCGCCGAAGACGAAGATCTGTCCGGGGAGAAAGGTCTCACCCTGGACCTCATCGTTGTTGATGATCAAGGGAGCCATCGGGCCTAAAGGCGACGACACAGAGGAACTCTCAGTGAAAGCACCAATGTCGGTGTCAAAACCGGCAGATCTCGGGTAGGGGGTCCTGAACTGTGCGTCAAGGCCGGATGGTAACAGGAGACAAGGGACACGATGTTTTTACCCAGGTTCGGGCCCTCTCGATGGAGGTAATACCCTACTCCTGGTTGATTAATATTGATGATATGGGTAGTACAAGAGTAGATCTACCACGAGATCAAGGAGGCTAAACCCTAGAAGCTAGCCTATGGTATGATTGTTGTATATGGAGTTGATGTCCTACGGACTACAACCCTCCGGTTTATATAGACACCGGATAGGGTTAGGGTTACACAGAGTCGGTTACAATGGTAGGGGATCTTGAATATCCGCATCGCCAAGCTTGCCTTCCACGCCAAGGAAAGCCCCATCCGGACACGGGACGAAGTCTTCAATCTTGTATCTTCATAGTCCTGGAGTCCGGCTGAAGGTATAGTCCGGCTACCCGAACACCCCCTAATCCAGGACTCCCTCACTCGACGTTCTTCATGTTCTGGAATGAATTCTTCAGCAGATTCTTCAGTGGGGATGGCATCCTCAGTAGCCTTGAACTTGATAGTTTCCTCAGGTGCTGGTTCATCTATCACAGTAGGTAGGTGCTCTCTTTGTGAGCCATTAGTTTCATCGAACCGCACATCTACAGTTTCAACAACCTTGTGAAGAACGTTGTTGAAAACTCTATAAGTGTGCGAGTCCTTTCCGTAACCAAGCATAAAACCTTCATGTGCTTTTGATGCAAATTTTGAGTTGTGATGAGGATCTCTAATCCAACATTTAGCACCGAAGACTTTGAAATAACTTACATTGGGTTTCTTATCAGTGAGGAGTTCATAGGCAGTCTTCTTGAAGAATTTGTGAAGATATACTCTGTTGATGATGTGGCATGCAGTATCAATTGCCTCAATCTAGAAACGACGAGGCGTTTTGTATTCATCAAGCATAGTGCGAGCCATCTCAGCAAGAGTCCTGTTCTTGCGCTCCACGACGCCATTCTGCTGAGGAGTATAAGGAGCAGATAACTCATGAGTAATACCAAGTTCATCAAGATAGTTATCAAGACCAGAATTCTTGAACTCAGTTCCATTGTCACTTCTGATGTGCTTGATGTTCACACCAAAGTTGGTTGAAGCCCTCGAGGAAAATCGTTTGAAGACTTCCTGCACTTCATGTTTGTAAGTGACAATGTGTACCCATGTGTATCGAGAGTAATCATCAGCAATAACAAAGCCATATTGAGATGCATCATTTGAGATTGCAGAATAATGGTTAGGACCAAAGAGATCCATGTGAAGCAATTCAAATGGACGAGTGGTGGTCATGATAGTCTTTGCTGGATGCTTAGCCTTTGTCATCTTCCCAGCTTCACAGGCTCCGCATGGAGGAACAAATTCTTCCTGAGAAGCGCTGATTTATTGAGCAAGTAATGAATCGCGCTCCTTTTGAAGATCTTCATAACTCACTCTTAGCTTTTCAAGATATTGTTTTCTCTGAAGAAATTCATATGAAAGCTTATCATGATCAGATAAGAGAGTGTTATGATGACCTTGAAGGTTGTCAAACCTAGACTGAAGTCTCTGAAGATTTTCAGTCAAGGTTTTAGTGTGATCCATTTCTTCACCCAACATATCATCACTTTTGTCTAGCATGTTTTGAACCTTTTCAAAAGCCTTTTGTTGTTTTACAGCAATCTTAGCAAGTTTGGAGTAGCTTGGTTTGAGGTTTTCATCAGATTCATTCTTACTTGATTCAGAGGAGGGGTATTTGAGTACCTTGGCACCTTTTGCCATGAAGCAATAGGTGGGAGCATAGTCATCATTGTTTCCATCAGCCATGTTGGTGAAGCCATTTTCTTCAGAGTTAAAGATGGACTTGCTGACGAAAGCAGTAGCGAGAGCCAGGCTCGCCACACCAGACTTAGACTCCTCAGATGCCTCCTCTTCCTCATGTTCCTCAGATTCAGCCTCAGAGTCCATTTCCTTGCCAATGAACGCCCGAGCCTTCTTGGAGCTGTTCTTCTTGTAAGATGAAGACTTCGAGGATTTTGATGATGTAGATTTTGAGGATTTCTTCTTCTTTGCATCATCAGAACTGTAATCCTTGTATTTCTTCTTCTTTGATTCCTTTTCCCACTGAGGACAATCTTGAATGTAGTGTCCAAGTTTCTTGCATTTGTGACAAAGCCTCTTCTTGTAGTCACTGGATGAGGAATCATTGCTCCTTGAGGATTTTCCAAAGCGACCACGTCTTGAGAACTTCTGGAATTTCTTCACGAGCAGTGCTAGCTCATGGCTCAGTTCTTCAGGATCACCAAGGCTGCTACCAGAATCTTCATCTTCAGGTTCAGACACTGCCTTGGCCTTCAGGGCACGTGTTCTGCCATAGCTCGAACCATAGAGATCTCTCATTTCAGCAAGCTGGAACTCATGAGTATTTAGCCTCTCGAGGATACCAGCGGGATCAAGTGACTTGTAATCAGCACGTTCTTGTATCATCAATGCCAGAGTATCAAATGAGGAATCAAGCGATCTCAGCAATTTCTTCACCACCTCATGGTCGGTGATGTCAGTGGCACCAAGTGCTTGAAGCTCATTTGAGATGTCAGTGAGGCGATCAAAGGTTTGTTGAACATTTTCATTGTCGAGTCTTTTGAAGCGGTTGAAGAGATTGCGAAGAACATCAACTCGAGAGTCGCGCTATGTTGAGACTCCTTCATTGACCTTGGACAGCCTGTCCCAGATAAGCTTGGCTGTCTCCAAAGCACTCACTCTGCCATACTATCCTTTGCTCAGATGGCCACATATGATATTCTTCGCTTGAGAGTCGAGTTGCTTGAATCTCTTCACAGCAGCAGCATTGATGGTGGGAGTGACAGAGGGAACACCATTCTCCACAACGTACGAGAGATCGTTATCAATTGCCTCAAGATGCATGCGCATCTTATTCTTCCAGTAGGGGTAGTCCGTCCCATCGAAGGTAGGACACCCAGCAGAAACCTTGATCATACCTGCGGTCGACATAACTAAACTCCAGGCGGTTAAACCAAAATCACACAGAACAAGGGAGTACCTTGCTCTGATACCAATTGAAAGTGCGTTATATCGACTAGAGGGGGGTGAATAGGTGATTTTTATGAATTCTTCACTAAGGAATTTGCAGGTGAGGAAATTCCTTAGCGAAGAACTACTAGCAGCGGAATAAGTACTCAAAAGTAAACATAACAAAACACATGCTTAGTCATCATGATGAAATGAAGACAAGCACAGAGTACAGAAAGCGTAAGCACATGATAACACAGGATGAAGACAAACAGACTGAAGAAATTGAACTGAGGAATTTGAGAAAGTCTTCAGTCGAAGTCTTCAAACACAGATATGAACAAGCACTCAACACAGTTATGAGGAAATGAAAGAGTTGAGGAAATAGAACCAGTGAGCTTGGTGAAGACAATGATTTGGTAGACCAGTTCCAACTGCTATCTCAGTTGTACATCTGGTTGGAGCGGCTAGGTATTTAAACCTGAGGACACACAGTCCTCACCGTATTCTCCTTGAGCTAAGGTCACACAGACCTCACCCAATCACTCGTGGTAAGTCTTCAGGTGACTTACGAACCTTCACAAACTTGGTCACTCGGTGATCCACAATTCCTCTTGGATGCTCTAGACCTTGACGCCTAACCATCTGGAAGAAGTACAGTCTTCAAAGGTAACAAGCGTCGGATCCACGCAGGATCAATCTCTTCAGTGATGCTCAATCACTTGGGGTTTGTAGGTGTTTGGGTTTGGGTTTTCCTCACTTGATGATTTTCTCTCAAAGTCCTCGGAGGATGGGATGCTCTCAAATGACAAGTGTCAGTTTCTCTCAGAGCAGCCAACCAGCTAGTGGTTGTAGGGGGCGGCTATTTATAGCCTAGGGAGCAGCCCGACATGATAAGACATAAAAGCCCTTCAATGATATGACCGTTAGGTGGGTAGATATTTTGGGACAATTGGCGCATAGCATAGCAACGGTCGGAATTTTGAGTAGAAAAATCCTCAGGGCTATCATGTTCCTCACTATGTAGGCAATCCGCACTGGCGAATTCCTACCTCCTCAGTCAGAACAAATTCCTTCGAGATCAGAAGGACTTCGTCTCTGTCACTGAAGAATATGATTGAACTGTATGAGATTTCCAATGGCTTCACTCGAAGGGATTGGTAGGTGTAGGATTTTGAGTTGAGCATCACATGCAAATTTTTTCTTAGTATTTCCTCGACCCCCTTTAACAGTACGGTGTTTCCTACGACTAAAAAAGAGAAAATGAAACTATAAAAACAAAAGTCTTCATGCTTCATGTTCCTCGAATGAATACCAAGTCTTCAGGATTTGCACCAATTTCTTCACTTTCAAAGTCTTCAGAAGGTCTTCAGAAGTCCAAAGTCTTCAGTCGAAGAACTTCATTTTTAGGGGTCGACTTTCTCTGTAAATATCAAACTCCTCATAGACTTATAGACCTGTGTACACTCAAAAACACATTAGTCCCTTAACCTATAAGTCTTCAGTAACCAAAATCACTAAGGGGCACTAGATGCACTTACAGAATTCAACAAAATTAGAAGCAATACAAGCTAGACATAATACATAACATGCAACCACATATAACAGTGCCAAGTTAGAGGGAGCACCTGTGACGGTGGACTAGGGGAGATGTGATCATCATCAACACAGCTACGTTGGGTGTCTATGCATGTGTTGTCTTCCAAATCTTGTTGGGGGTGGCTAATACGAATCCAATGTATCTATAATTTTTGATAGTTCCATGCTATTATATTATCTATTTTGGATATTTTATATCCATTAATATGCTATTTTACATTATTTTTTGGACTAACCTATTAACCTAGAGCCTAGTGCCAGTTTCTGTTTTTTCCTTGTTTTTGAGTTTTACAGAAAAGAAATATCAAACGGAGTCCAAACGGAATAAAACTTTCGCGGTGATTTTTCTTGGACCAGAAGACACCCACATAGCTTGAAGAGAGGACCAGAAGTGTCCCGCGGGGCCCACAAACCCTCAGGGTGCGCTCCAAGGGGGGCGACCCCTGGCTTGTGGACACCTCGGGAGTCCCCTAACCCTATTTTTGCACTATAAATTCCCAAATATTCCCAAAACATCAGAGGCATCCACCAAAATACTTTACCGCCGCCGCAAGCCTCTGTTCCCGTGAGATCCCATCATGGGGCCTTTTCCGGCACCTTGTCGGATGGGGATTCCATCACGGAGGGCATCTACATCAACCTGGCTGACCTTCCGATGAAGCGTGAGTAGTTTACCACAGACCTACGGGTCCATAGCTAGTAGCTAGATGGCGTGTTATCTCTCTTTGATCTTCAATACAATGTTCTCCTCGATGTTCTTGGAGTTCTATCCGATGTAATATTCTTTTGCGGTGTGTTTGTCGAGATCCGATGAATTGTGGATTTATGATCAGATTATCTATGAATATTATTTGAGTCTTCTCTGAACTCTTTTATGCATGATTAGATATCTTTGTATTTTTCTTTGAATTATCGATATGGTTTGGCCAACTAGATTGGTTTTTCTTGCAATGGGAGAGGTGCTTAGTTTTGGGTTCAATCTTGCGGTGTCCTTACCCAGTGACAAAGTAGGGGTAGCGAGCCACGATTGTATTGTTGCCATCAAGGATAAAAAGATGGGATTTTCATCATATTGCTTGAGTTTATCCCTCTACATCATGTCATCTTACTTAAGGCGTTACTCCATTCTTATGAACTTAATACTCTAGATGCATGCTGGATAGCGGTCGATGTGTGGAGTAATAGTAGTAGATGCAGAATCATTTCGGTCTACTTGACACAGACGTGATGCCTATATTCATGACCATTGCCTTAGATATCGTCATAACTTTGCGTTTTTCTATCAATTGCTCGACAGTAATTTGTTTACCCACCGTATGTTTTCTTTTAAGAGAGAAGCCTCTATTGAAACCTATGGCCCTCGGGTCTATTTTCCATCATATATTTTCATATCTATAAACCAAAAAACCCAAAAATACCTTGCTGCAATTTATTTATATCTACTTTAGTTCGCTCTTTTATTTATCTGTTATACCTATCTCTATTAGATCTCACTCTTGTTCGTGACCGTGAAGGGATTCACAACCCTTTTTTCACGTTGTGTGCAAGTGTTTGTTAGTTTGTGCAGGTGCAGAGATTGGAGACTTGCTTGTGCCTCCTACTCGATTGATACATTGGTTCTTAACTGAGGAAAATACTTATCCATACTTTGCTGCATCACCCTTTCCTCTTTAAGGGAAAAATCAACGCAAGCTCGAGAAGTTGCAGTGGCGGAGTAGAATCTGTAGAGGCCCTCCGTTTCAGTTGGCTGGAAGGAGCACCATTATACACTACTTTGCTGATTTCCTTCTGCTTTATTGATTTTGCATTGTCAGATAAAACCGACAAGAAAAATTAATAAAATTCACTCTTCGGAACTCATTCATGCTTGATACTGACAGTCACTATTTTGATGTAAGGCAAACACATGATACGAGGAGGGCATATGTATGAAAAACAGGACGACATGGTATATTCACAACTATTTGTGTAAACTAAGCAGAAGTAATTTAATAAAATTAGAAGCACTACAAGCTAGACACCCTATGCAACATGCAAGACAATATCACACTGCCAAGCTGGAGAAAGCACCTGGGATGTCGGTTTCGTCGGAAGACCGCCATCAGTCCCGGCCTTAATTTTTTTTCCTTCCTCTTACTTAATTTATTGCCTTGCCGAGTCAAATCCACAAGAAAAATGAATAAAAAATCACTTTTCAGAACTCATTGATGCAGGATGCTGACGAGCACTACTTTAATGTAAGGCGACCTCATGATAGGACAATTGAATGTGTAAGAAAAAAGGATAGCATTGCATATTCACAGCTATTATGTGTAAACTAAGCAGAAGGCATTACAAAAAATTAGAAGCAATGAAACCTAGACACCATAGGAAAGATGCAACGAATATCACTTTACCAAGTTAAAATTGTCTCATCATAAGTGTCATTTCAACAAATTAGAAGTAGTACAAGCTAGAAAGGAATACGAGATGTAAGCTATATCACACTCCAAAGTTAAATGTGTCTTATGATAAATGATTGTTGTAGGTTACACAACAGTAGTACTTTGATGTAAGAACATGGTGTGATAGACAGATATTGTATGTTCTAGAAAGAGGAATACGTGTCTTATTCACAAGTGTAATGTGTAAAGTAAGCATATGGAATTCAACAAAATTAGAAGCAATACAAGCCAGACATCATACATACCATGCAACCACATATAACAGTGCCAAGTTAGAGGGAGCACCTGTGATGGTGGACTAGGGGAGACGTGCTCATCATCAACACAGCTATGTTGAGTGTCTATGCATGTGTTGTCTTCCAAATCTCGTTGGGGTGGCGGAGTAGAATCTGTAGAGGTCCTCTGTTTCAGTTGGTTGGAAGGAGCATCATTATACATTGCCTTGCTAATTTCCTTCCGCTTTATTGATTTTGCATTGTCAAGTAAAATCGACAAGAAAAGGCAATAAAATACACTCTACATAACTCATTCATGCATGATACTGATAGACACTATTTGGATGTAAGGCAAACACATGATACGAGGATGGAATATGTACGAAAACAGGACGGCATGGCATATTCACAACTATTTGTGTAAACTAACCAGAAGTCATTTCAAGAAATTAGAAGCAATGCATAGGCCAATATCAACAACGCAATAATTAAATCATCGTGTACTTGTAGCATAACAGCAAAGGACGGTGCCCTTGTTTTCAAACGATGCATGGTCGGTGCCTTGATCGAGCTTTCTTTTTTACTTTTTGAAGCCTTCGAGCTATCTTGCTTAACTGACATTTTCCTCTTTTGACATTTTTCTCACAAGCTATTAACTAAATCATGACATGCTATACTACAAATTTCCCATAGTAAACCCAACGTACGTACATTAATGGCAAAATTCCACTATTTTTTCTTTTTTTTCGTGAGTACATTGTACTATTGTTATAGTGTGTTGCCAGTTGCCATCTTCTTGCCTGCCTTTCTTATTTTTGATAATGTGGAAAGGCATCGAGTCGTAGCAGTAGCAGCAATGTAAGGACCCTTTCAAAAAAGAGAAAAACAATGCAAGGACGGTGACAATATCTTCCCGTAGAAACATCAACGTGCACTGATGGGAAAAGTGTACTTTGTTATTCCGTTGCCATTAGGCGCCTTGGCATATCTTCCCGCCTTTCCTTTTCCTTTGCAAACTGCAACAGAGCTTTCATCTATTCACCAACGAATCTCGGAATATGTAGAATCTGTTGAAATAATCAGCCACTGGCCAGTTCCAAGTTGTTCATCCTCAAGAAGAATAGTACACTTCATCAACTACTTTCAAGAAGAGCTTAAATCATGTGCCTATTTTTTGTGATGTCCTGTACATGTCTTGATTTGGCATCTTGTATGATCCAGAGCTCACGGTGCGTATTGTCTCTGCCCGATCGATACCTGCCTATTTGTGGTGGCCGCTTGTGTGGTGATGCATGTGGAATCTGTTCTGCACGACCCAGTCTTGGTTAACTTTTTTTGGTGCACGTGGAGCGTAGCCATCGCCATGAAGACGCCTGAGTTGTACTATGATGGAGAGCAAGCCATAGCGCAGCGTCTTCTTGGAGAGGGGCAAACCGGAGAGACGAAAGGAGACACTGCATCATGCATGATTTAGAGAAGAGGGCATGATCTTGGCGAAAGAGAGCCCGATATGCTCAATATGACTCTGGGAAAGTGTATATTCTATTCGGAGTTTAGACACGCCTCTTGTGGCCAACTAACATGTGAACCCGGGATCACACGTCAATGGCCCAATGTTAGGGGGTTGTACGTCAGGGAATCCAGCTCCTCAGAATTCGGGGTAGTCGGAACACCGGAGGGCAGAATATGTCCATCCAGCAAATACTATGGGGCAAAGTTTTTTTCTTGACAAATGGTGATCCTTAATTAACTCCAGCTGTAGCAAGTAGCATAAAGTGAATACATATCATCATGAATACACACCTAGGCTCAGATACAGAGTCAACAAAAACACACACACATTGGTAGTTCAATGCCGACAAAAAGCAAAGTCATTGGCGAGCAAAACCAAGCCTAAGACGTGAAGGATGGAGGGTCTATTCGGAGATTGTGACGAAGTAATTGATCTTTGCAACTATGACAAGATTTGACAAGAGTATGAGGTCATGACTAAATAGTGTGGAGTGCTAAAGTGGAGAATACAATGACGGTAGTTACCCACAATTGCTTGTTGCGCTCAAGGGAAAGTTTGGGACTGTGTGCCTGTGAAACAAGCATGTGTGAAATACTCATTTTACTTGAGTCTTTTTTTCATCCTTGCCCCTGCCCTAGGCGACTGTGACGCCCTCGATTCAATCGTACACTAATCATACACGCAAACATGTACGATCAAGATTAGGGACTCACGGGAAAATATCACAAACACAACTCTACAAATAAAATAAGTCATACAAGCATCATATTACAAGCCAGGGGCCTCGAAGGCTCGAATACAAGAGCTCGATCATAGACGAGTCAGCGGAAGCAACAATATCTGAATACAGACATAAGTTAAACAAGTTTGCCTTAAGAAGGCTAGCACAAACTGGGATACACATCGAAAGAGGCACAGGCCTCCTGTCTAGGATCCTCCTAAACTACTCCTGGTCGCCGTCAGCGGGCTGCACGTAGTAGTAGGCACCTCCCGAGTAGTAGTAGTCATCGTCGACGGTGACGTCTGGCTCCTGGGCTCCAACGTCTGGTCGCGGCAATCGGGTATAGAAAGGGGGAAAAGAGGGAGCAAAGCAACCGTGAGTACTCATTCAAAGTACTCGCAAGCAAGAAGCTACACTACATATGTATGCATTGGTATCAAATGGCATAAGGGTATCATATGTGGACTGAACTGCAGAATACTGGAATAAGAGGGGGATAGCTAGTCCTATCGAAGACTACGATTCTGGCCACCTCCATCTTGCAGCAGGATACGAGAGTAGATGGTAAGTTCACCAAGTAACATCGCATAGCATAATCCTAACCGATGATCCTCCCCTCGTCGCCCTGTGAGAGAGCGACCACCGATTGTATCTGGCACTTGGAAGGGTGTGTTTTATTAAGTATCAGGTTCTAGTTGTCATAAGGTCAAGGTACAACTCCAAGTCGTCCTGTTACCGAAGATCACGGCTATTCGAATAGATTAACTTCCTTGCAGGGGTGCACCACATAACCCAACACGCTTGATCTCATTTGGCCGGGCACACTTTCCTGGGTCATGCCCGGCCTCGGAAGATCAACATGTCGCAGCCCCACCTAGACCAACAGAGAGGTCAGCACGCCGGTCTAAACCTAAGCGCATAGGGGTCTGGGCCCATCGCCCTTAGCACACCTGCACGTTGCGTGGGCGGCCGGAAGGAGACCTAGCCTAACAGGCGTTCCAATCCAATCCGACGTGCGCCGCTCAGTTGCTGACGTCACGAAGCCTTCGGCTGATACCACGACGTCGAGTGCCTATAACTGTCCCCGCGTAGATGGTTAGTGCGTATAGGCCAGTAGCCAGACTCAGATCAAATACCAAGATCTCATTAAACGTGTTATCTTGAAATAACCGCGAACGCCGACCAGGGCCAAGCCCACCTCTCTCCTAGGTGGTCTCAACCTGCCATGTCGCTTCGCCACAAAGATCCACTCAGAGGGCCGTCGGGACAAACGTCCTTTCAGACCCAATCCGTGGATCACTCGCGGGTACTCCTACGAGCCGACCCGTCTTTAGTCACCTCAAGTATCATATATAAAGTATATAGTATATATCCGTGATCACCTCCCGAGTGATCACGGCCCGATAGTATAGCATGGCAGACGGACAAGAATGAAGGGTCACTGATGATAAACTAGCATCCTATACTAAGCATTAGGATTGCAGGTAGAGGTAACAACAGTTGTAGCAACAATGACAGGCTATGCATCAGGATAGGACTAACGGAAAGCAGTAACATGCTACACTACTCTAATGCAAGCAGTATAAAGGAGAGTAGGCGATATCTGGTGATCAAGGGGGGGCTTGCCTGGTTGCTCTGGCAAGAGAGAGTGGTCGTCAACACCGTAGTCGTACTAGGTAGCAGCGGCGTCGGTCTCGGTGTCTAGCGAGAGAAGAGGGGGAAGAAACAATAAATATAATGCAAACAAATGCATGACAATGCATGACATGACAAAGCGTGATGCTAGGTGTGCCCTAATGCGGTACGAGGTGGTACCAGCGAAGGGGGGAAACATCCGGGAAAGTATCCCTGGTGTTTCGCGTTTTCATACAGATGAACCGGAGGGGGAAAGTTGCGAGTTCGCTATGCTAGGGATGTGTGGCGGACAAACGGGCTGCGTATCCGGATTCGTCTTGTTGTTCTGAGCAACTCTCGTGTATAAAACTTTTTCATCCGAGTTACGGATTATTTTCTATGATTTTTCAAAGATTTAACAATATTTTAGATTTTCTAAATTATTTTTAATTCGAGTTGACCAAGTCAATTTGACTAGTCAAAAGAAGAGCAGTGACCCACATGTCATGAACTATTTACCTAAACAATTAAATAAACTTAACTTATTTAATGGGGCCTACATGTCATCTACTACTAGATTAACTTGGCACTAATTAATACTAGTGCATAAACCTAGTACTAACAAGGGCCGGCCACTACGGCGTCATAGTGGGGAGTAATTTAGACTAGTGTCATATGCATGCCACTAGTCTAAGTTACTATCCCCATAGTGCAAAGTATCTTAGTAGTAGTGTCATAGTTTGTTTCATTTATTGCTTTATAGACTAATTTTACCTCGGGAAGCGCTATGTTACAGTAACATATTATGGTACTCCAAGCACCTTTTTCTTCATTAAATAATTGCCACATAAGTAAAATTGTCTTGGGATGTGTTAAGTTACTACCTAAATTACTCCCACTATAGCTAGCCTACTAGGCAGAGAACCCAGCCGGCCACACGCACAGCACGCACACAATGCTAGAGGTTAAATATGTTCTCTGTTTAACAGATTATAGCAATTTATGATTTTCATAGGATTTAATCCATGCATCTAGTGGATTTGGTCCAATGAAAACATTTAAGACTTATCAAGTGTACTATCTACTCATATTATTTTTACACATATTAACAACTATTTAACCGCTGATTAAGGGCTGTTTAGAGGCTTAGTCAATGTAGAAATTAAAAAGCTAACGAGTAACAGCTACAGTAGCAAGCAGTGCACAGCAAGCAGAGCAGCGGAGTAGCAGATACGCATAGCAGCAAGCAACGGCCAAGCAGTGAGCACCAGCGCAACTAGCAGCGAGGGGCGGAGGCGCGGGGCTGCACGGGCGCCCACGGCAGCAGTCGAGCGTAGCGGCAGGCAGCAGCAACGCAGCAGGTGAGCAGCACGGCAGTAGCGCAGCAGCTGCGCACGGGGCACGGCCCGGGCGTGCGTGACGACGCAGCACGCACCCGCGGGCGCGGCCGGGGCGGCTGGGAGCTCGCGACGAGCGCGGTCAACCGAGGCAGGGAAGCAGAGGTAGGCACGGCGCGAGCGAGTGCGCGAGCGCGACCATGTGTGGACGGTCAAGCGTGAGGGTGGACGGGGCGAACCCCCATCGATGGCGGCTGAAGCGCGAGGCGGCTAAACGGCAGCGGCCGGAGCATGGGATGGACGGGGTCAACGCTACAGGTAGGGATGACAGCTACGGGGAGGAATCGAATGGGAATCAGGGGGCTTTTGATGTGGTGCTCACCGTGAGGTCGTGCGGACGGCTCATGGACGCCGGGGTGGACGAACGGCAGCGGATTGAAGGAGATCGCCGACGGGCAGAGGTTGAAGAAGGCGGTCGACCCCGGGCTTGGAGGCGTCCTCGCCTGAGCTGGGCCTTACAGACGACGTGGTCAACGACGGGGAAGCGGACCAGCAAGTTCCTAGGGGGCGGAGAGCTCGGTGTGCGCAAGGACGACGAGAACCATGGCGGCGGTGGCTCTGTTGCGCGCGGGAGAGAGGAGGGTGAGCGAAGGAGAGGGGTGAGTGGGGGCTAGGGTTCGCCAGGGGGTCGATGAAGTCAAGTAGGTGTTGCCGACGGCGGGGAGCCGACGGATGCTCGACGTGTGGCCATGCGCGCCATGGGCGGGTGTGCTGAGGCCACGCCATGGCCTCTGCCTCCTTCTCTGTTGAGATGTAGATGAAAAGGCCAGCCGATGTGGGCTGGGCTGCACTGTAGCAGTGGGCTGCAGTGCATAGTAGTTTTTCTTATTTACATTTTTTTGTAAAAAAAAATAGCTACCATTCTATTTACCTCATCCACCAAATGAATTTGGTTTTAAATGAAAATTTTGCGCATAATTACTATGTAATATACTGGGCTCCCACAAAAAGTGTGGGGTCTAAAGTAATTTGTTTGATTTATGTTTTGAATTTTAAGTGCGTATAATTAAAGTTGCTAGCCCTATTTTAAATAGGTTAAGGGTATTTTATTAACTCAAATAATGTTTGTTTCCACATGATAGTTAAATAGTGATTATCTGCAACCCAATGAACATTTTTGTTGGACAGTTTGAAGAAATAGAAATTGGACCTTTGATTTAAATTTGAATTTGAGTTTGATCGTGAGCAAGTGGCACTTAAGCTTGAGGAACATGATGACTTGGCAAGATTAGAGGGGAGGTTACGGTAGCTTAACTAATGGGGTGTACAAATCTCCTCCACTACAAGAAATCTCGTCCTGAGATTTAAGAGGGGAGCAAGGGGGAAGGGATTTGGTTACGAAATTCTAACGGGTCTTCTCGGTGTTGGTTGCTCTTCTCGAAGAGGTCAATCCAATACGTTGATGCCTTCATTCCTCTGCTCCAGGTCATCGTGATGAAGTCGACATCCTTTCTTCGGGAACCCATCATACTTACGTAAAATGATAAGGGGTAACTCAAAGGAACGAAACTCTGCACGGTTGCTTAACCGGTAGATAATAATAGGGAAGGTGGCGAAAAGTAACTCTCGAATTGAAACTTAAGAAATTATCGAGAGCAAAGTAAGAAGGTGCAAAGTAGAAGCTTCAAGCGCATAGGCAAGCGTTCGTTGCCTGATACGAAATGTGAAAGGGTTCAGAGCAATGGGAATAAGTATTGCGTCTGATACCAGAATAGATCACTAGGCAGGTGGCCCGTGAACTACATACGAAGTCAAGCTCTAGGAATAATGTTGGCAGCAGGGTGTACAGGAGAGTCAGGTTTCAATCCTGTGGAACTGTGGGTTATGGGCCCACCATGTGGTTGAAAGTAGGAAGGGGGCCGACATCTTGCACGGTCATGATAGTAAGGCGTATCAGAGGGTAGTCTGTCAGTTATGTCGGCAACAACATCGATACCAAGGGCGAGGGACGAAGAGAACCATGTTCCTGCTCGTTGAACGAGGCGGGCCAATAGGCAAGGTTCTCGTCCATTGGTGGCTACCGAAATGTCATCAACAATAGTAACAGGGTCTTGCTGACAGAATTGTACACCGAGGTATATACATAAGCAGGAGAATATTACTGCTTAGATCATATAGATCACAAGAAAGGTTAAACCAAATAATGGAATATTAGGGGTATATCCTTCCCAAGGACAAGCCGAGCATGATATCCATGACAGGATATAATGTAGGAAACTCTCTAGGTAAGGTGAGAGAAATTTCATGACATTACCCATACAAAGGTGTTTGGATAATTGATAAGAAAAATTTAGCATTGTGCTACAAATGTTTTTATTGAAAATCGAAGTACCACAAACATGCTTCGAGATAGCATTGACATGGTCTTCAAGCAAGGTCGGACCTTGGATACTCAAAGGATTCACCAGGAACAACTTATAGAATAAGCCTTACAATTTCCTCATGGAAGAATGGCTAACCTTGCTAAAAAGGAAATGATAACAATAGGTCCTTCGGCCAGGTGTGCTAGGAATGACATCACCTTACCGGGTCATATAAAGACCAATGTTATAAGTCTTTGTTAATATGTTCCAACCATCATATATGACCGAGATTCAAGTCTGATTGGTGTTAGGATACCTCAGACTCAGGATGCCCGAGAAGAAAGGTGCAACACAAATTGTCGAGTTGACATTGTAAAATTCTCGGGAATTGAACTATGGAAGCGAGTTCGAAAACAAGAGTTCATTATTAAATCGAGGATAGGTGAGGAGGTGGCTGATTGACTCGGCGACAATTTATTGAGATCTCCAAGAAGATAGATTTCCATAATTTATGTGAACAAGGAGATAACATTAGTCAGATAAAATGATATAATGATGTATGCTAGAGGGAAACATAGACAATTAAACATTGGTTGAAAGGTGCACCCAAAATACGGGCTTAGGTAGCATGATCAATGTCAGAATGGTGATTCGATAACCAATGGTCTCACATTGAAATGTCATCCATTAACTTCAAAGTAATAGGCTTGCTAGAAGTTCTGAATTCGCACGTCATAGTTCAATTGATGGTTTTCCGGTTAGAAACAACACGGGGACCAAGGAGCGAACGGATATGACAAGGAGTATCACTTGTATCAAGAATTCTTAAAAGGTGGTGAAATTCTCACGACATTCTTGACCAAGGTAAAGAACTAATGCTAGATAGCAAGGATCTCAAGGTATATCATGAAACACGAACAAGTTTGTGTTGAACGGAAGGCAATAAAGTGGTCGATGATAACACAAATCATCGAGGGCAAGGATGGTACTTCTCATCATGAAGTCAATTGATATCCTGGAAGGGGTCAAAATGACGATGCCTAAGGATACTAACGAATATTGCCAGACATATGGAAAGCATCCATCATGCAAGCAGTCAAGTATTGCAGAGCAATAAGCTACTAAGGATTTTTGGGGGATCGAATAGTATTTCGAAGACCATTGTGAAACACATGAACAACTGGGGATGAGCGGATACTCGATAAGTGCGAGAATTATCTATAGGGGTATTCAGGTGACAAAGAACAGCAAGGCAGTAAGCTCAAAGGATTATCGAAACAACGACGAGTATTTTGAGGTATCTTGTAATAACAAGACCAACTGGGAATAAAAATAAAAACGACAGGTGTAAGTATTTATCCATAGGGATTTTTCGGTGGTAGGGAATTGCAAAAGCAACAGGCACAAGGTCTCGAGAGAATATCGGAAAGTATTTTCAAAATCTTCCGTTGAAGCAGTCGATCATCCGTAATGAAAGGGCTCTCCGGCAGGAAGTGGTAACGAGAACCTAGAGTTAGATTTTAGCAAAATCATTTAACCCGAATAGAAGAGAGATCAGAGTCCCAGAGTATAGACGAGAAGTAAAAGATCCTAACACCACCCAATGGCGACGTGGCCCATAAGGCACACAGCCATGTTAGTAAAACAGTTTTCATCGACTAGACTCGACTTCGGCCAAGGAGTGTGAAAGGGGGATTCCTACAGGCAGTCGGCTCTGATACCAACTTGTGACGCCCCCGATTCAATCGTACACTAATCATACACGCAAACGTGTACGATCAAGATCAGGGACTCACGAGAAGATATCACAAACACAACTCTACAAATAAAATAAGTCATACAAGTATCATATTACAAGCCAGGGGCCTCGAAGGCTCGAATACAAGAGCTCGATCATAGACGAGTCAGCGGAAGCAACAATATCTGATTACTGACATAAGTTAAACAAGTTTGCCTTAAGAAGGCTAGCACAAACTGGGATACAGATTGAAAGAGGCGCAAGCCTCCTGCCTGGGATCCTCCTAAACTACTCCTGGTCGCCGTCAGCGGGCTGCACGTAGTAGTAGCCACCTCCCGAGTAGTAGTAGTCATCGTCGTCGACGGTGGCGTCTGGCTCCTGGGCTCCAACGTCTGGTCGCGGCAATCGGGTATAGAAAGGGGGAAAAGAGGGAGCAAAGCAACCGTGAGTACTCATCCAAAGTACTCGCAAGCAAGGAGCTACACTACATATGTATGCATTGGTATCAAATAGCATAAGGGTATCATATGTGGACTGAACTGCAGAATGCCGGAATAAGAGGGGATAGCTAGTCCTATCGAAGACTACGCTTTTGGCCACCTCCATCTTGCAGCAGGAGACGAGAGTAGATGGTAAGTTCACCAAGTAACATCGCATAGCACAATCATAACCGATGATTCTCCCCTCGTCGCCCTGTGAGAGAGCGACCACCGGTTGTATCTGGCACTTGGAAGGGTGTGTTTTATTAAGTATCTGGTTCTAGTTGTCATAAGGTCAAGGTACAACTCCAAGTCGTCCTGTTACCGAATATCACGGCTATTCGAATAGATTAACTTCCCTGCAGGGGTGCACCACATAACCCAACACGCTCGATCCCATTTGGACGGACACACTTTCCTGGGTCATGCCCGGCCTCGGAAGATCAACACGTCGCAGCCCCACCTAGACCAACAGAGAGGTCAGCACGCCGTTCTAAACCTAAGCGCACAGGGGTCTGGGCCCATCGCCCTTAGCACACCCGCACGTTGCGTGGGCGGCCGGAAGCAGACCTAGCCTAGCAGGCGTTCCAGTCCAATCCGGTGCGCGCCGCTCAGTTGCTGACGTCACGAAGGCTTCAGCTGATACCACGACGTCGAGTGCCCATAACTGTCCCCGCGTAGATGGTTAGTGCGTATAGGCCAGTAGCCAGACTCAGATCAAATACCAAGATCTCGTTAAACGTGTTATCTTGAAATAACCGCGAACGCCGACCAGGGCCAGACCCACCTCTCTCCTAGGTGGTCTCAACCTGCCCTGTCGCTTCGTCACAAAGATCCACTCAGAGGGCCGTCGGGACAAACGTCCTTTCGGACCCAATCCGTGGATCACTCGCGGGTACTCCTACGAGCCGACCCGTCTTTAGTCACCTCAAGTATCATATATAAAGTATATAGTATATACCCGTGATCACCTCCCGAGTGATCACGGCCCGATAGTATAGCATGGCAGACGGACAAGAATGAAGGGCCACTGATGATAAACTAGCATCCTATACTAAGCATTAGGATTGCAGGTAAAGGTAACAACAGTTGTAGCAACAATGACAGGCTATGCATCAGGATAGGATTAACGGAAAGCAGTAACATGCTACACTACTCTAATGCAAGCAGTATAGAGGAGAGTAAGCGATATATGGTGATCAAGGGGGGGCTTGCCTGGTCGCTCTGGCAAGAGAGAGTGGTCGTCAACACCGTAGTCGTACTGGGTAGTAGCGGCGTCGGTCTCGGTGTCTAGCGAGAGAAGAGGGGGAAGAAACAATAAATATAATGCAAACAAATGCATGACGATGCATGACATGACAAAGCGTGATGCTAGGTGTGCCCTAATGCGGTACGAGGTGGTACCAGCGAAGGGGGGAAACATCCGGAAAAGTATCCCCGATGTTTCGCGTTTTCAGACAGGTGAACCGGAGGGGGAAAGTTGCGAGTTCGCTATGCTAGGGATGTGCAGCGGACGAACGGGCTGCGTATCTGGATTCGTCTCGTCGTTCTGAGCAACTCTCATGTATAAAACTTTTTCATCCGCGTTACGGATTATTTTTTATAATTTTTCAAAGATTTAACAATATTTTAGATTTTCTAAATTACTTTTAATTCAAGTTGACCAAGTCAATTTGACTAGTCAAAAAAAGAGCTATGACCCACATATCATGGACTATTTATCGAAACAATTAAATAAACCTAACTTATTTAATGGGGCCTACATATCATCTACTACTAAACTAAAACTTAGCACTAATTAATTAATTAATACTAGTGCATAAACCTAGTACTAACAAGGGCCGGCCACTACTAGGCACAGAACCCAGCCGGCCACACGCACAGCACGCACACAATGCTAGAGGTTAAATATGTTCTCTGTTTAACAGATTATAGCAATTTATGATTTTCATAGGATTTAATCCATGCATCTAGTGGATTTGGTCCAATGAAAACATTTAAGACTTATCAAGTGTACTATCTACTCATATTATTTTTACACATATTAACAACTATTTAACCGCTGATTAAGGGCTGTTTAGAGGCTTAGTCAATGTAGAAATTAAAAAGCTAACGAGTAACAGCTACAGTAGCAAGCAGTGCACAGCAAGCAGAGCAGCGGAGTAGCAGATACGCATAGCAGCAAGCAACGGCCAAGCAGTGAGCACCAGCGCAACTAGCAGCGAGGGGCGGAGGCGCGGGGCTGCACGGGCGCCCACGGCAGCAGTCGAGCGTAGCGGCAGGCAGCAGCAACGCAGCAGGTGAGCAGCACGGCAGTAGCGCAGCAGCTGCGCACGGGGCACGGCCCGGGCGTGCGTGACGACGCAGCACGCACCCGCGGGCGCGGCCGGGGCGGCTGGGAGCTCGCGACGAGCGCGGTCAACCGAGGCAGGGAAGCAGAGGTAGGCACGGCGCGAGCGAGTGCGCGAGCGCGACCATGTGTGGACGGTCAAGCGTGAGGGTGGACGGGGCGAACCCCCATCGATGGCGGCTGAAGCGCGAGGCGGCTAAACGGCAGCGGCCGGAGCATGGGATGGACGGGGTCAACGCTACAGGTAGGGATGACAGCTACGGGGAGGAATCGAATGGGAATCAGGGGGCTTTTGATGTGGTGCTCACCGTGAGGTCGTGCGGACGGCTCATGGACGCCGGGGTGGACGAACGGCAGCGGATTGAAGGAGATCGCCGACGGGCAGAGGTTGAAGAAGGCGGTCGACCCCGGGCTTGGAGGCGTCCTCGCCTGAGCTGGGCCTTACAGACGACGTGGTCAACGACGGGGAAGCGGACCAGCAAGTTCCTAGGGCGCGGGGAGCTCGGTGTGCGCAAGGACGACGAGAACCATGGCGGCGGTGGCTCTGTTGCGCGCGGGAGAGAGGAGGGCGAGCGAAGGAGAGGGGTGAGTGGGGGCTAGGGTTCGCCAGGGGGTCGATGAGGTCAAGTAGGTGTTGCCGACGGCGGGGAGCCGACGGATGCTCGACGTGTGGCCATGCGCGCCATGGGCGGGTGTGCTGAGGCCACGCCATGGCCTCTGCCTCCTTCTCTGTTGAGATGTAGATGAAAAGGCCAGCCGATGTGGGCTGGGCTGCACTGTAGCAGTGGGCTGCAGTGCATAGTAGTTTTTCTTATTTACATTTTTTTGTAAAAAAAATAGCTACCATTCTATTTACCTCAGCCACCAAATGAATTTGGTTTTAAATGAAAATTTTGCGCATAATTACTATGTAATATATTGGGCTACCACAAAAAGTGTGGGGTCTAAAGTAATTTGTTTGATTTATGTTTTGAATTTTAAGTGCGTATAATTAAAGTTGCTAGCCCTATTTTAAATAGGTTAAGGGTATTTTATTAACTCAAATAATGTTTGTTTACACATGATAGTAAAATAGTGATTATATGCAACCCAATGAACATTTTTGTTGGACAGATTGAAGAAATAGAAATTGGACCTTTGATTTAAATTTGAATTTGAGTTTTATCGTGAGCAAGTGGCACTTAAGCTTGAGTAACATGATGACTTGGCAAGGTTAGAGGGGAGGTTATTGTAGCTTAACTAATGGGGTGTTACAGCGACTAGGGCGGCGGTTGATCTACCCTCTTCCATGCATCGTGGGGCCCCTATTCCTCCGTTTGTCGCTCCGGCATTGGAGGGAGCGGAGACCCCACGGCTCTGGTCCGGTGGTGGTAGGGTTAGAAATAAAGTTATGTTTTGTCTTTGTCCACTCTGGTGATACGATGGGGTCACCATCTATGCGTGTTGATGATGAAGTGTCTCCATATCTGGTTCTTCGGATCTTCGCTTTTGGGTTTTTTACATCGGTGCCCCTAGTTCCTTAGCTCTACTCATTCATCCCTGCGCTCTTAACTTTTGCTCAATTTTCCCCACTCCCTTGCCAGAAACCCTCATAACTGGTCACAACGGACGTTCCCGCCGGGTCAAAGGCTTGACCGTTAACTCTGACGAGTGGGGCCGCGCTGGATTGCGTCGTCCGTTGGACCTGACAAGTGGGGCTGCGTTGGGTGGTGTCGTTGTTTGACCGTTGGGCCATTGTTTTGTTGGGTCGTCCCATGCATTAAACGCATGCGCGCACCGCCAGGACAGAAGCTTGCTATGCATGCACCCAGCAAAGCCTGCCTGCATGCGTCGATCGAGCCTGCATGCGCCGATGTCACGATGCCACAATGCGTCGACCGAGCCTGCATGCGCCGACCAAGCCTGCATGTGCTGATGCGTCCGCCACGATGCACTAACCGAACAACTTTCTTGCACGCCAGCCGCCACGGATGCAGCGACGGTCACTGCCGCTGGTTCCTCTCTTCTAGCCAGGTGGCTACATATTTGTGGCTTGTGTAAAAAAAGAGCCACTCCCTTTCTTAGCTCTACTCATTCATCCCTACTAACAAAGCTTGCTTGCATGCACTATGTGGTAACTAACAAGGGAACCCTACTAAGAAACCAAGCTCTCTAAGAAAATAATCAACAAATATGTAGTCCCAATATGTAGATAGGGCCAACAAGCCCATAGCACGATCACATAGTTGAAACTAGGAAGAACTTAATAATAGAATAGATAGAAAACTTATTAATAGAACTTAAGAAAAGGGCCAACAAGCCCATAACAACTCCAACATGGTTCAATTAAAACTTAACATAACATAGACTAAAAAAAGATAGAGGGTTTAGAACCCTAGCCACCGCCTTCTCCACCTCACTCCTCCTCCGGGCGCCCTTTTCACTACTCCTTCGGGGCGTTGTCGATGGGGTATGGGAGAGTGTGCATGCGCGCCGCAACGGGGAAGATGTTGGTGTACTCCATGAACCTGTTGTGGGTGGTGAAAGCGATGAACTCGGAGCCACACCAAAACACCTGGCCGAGGCGGTAGAAGGCGTCGAATGTGTTGGTGAAGTGGGCAAGGAGAGCAACCACCACCCGGTTTTGGATTACCTCCTTGGCGCGGAACATTGTTGGAGATCCCCGCGGGAGGTGGTGGTAGCCGGACGAGAGGAAGAACTCGGTGAAGTTCCATGCGGTCCTCAACCTTGATATCGCCCACACACGTAGTGTGCGATCAACGTACACACCAGTAGGATAGAGCCTCTCCGGCACGGTGGGTGGGAAGCGGTAGGTTGGTCCGGTGTAATGCATGGTTGAGGGATGTGCAGAAGAAGGAGAAGGGGTCGAAGAGCAAGAAGGGCAGATGGAAGAGGATGGGAGATGGATGAGGAGTGGCAAAGGCAAAGGGTGGATTAAATAGTCGTAGTGCTACGTGTTATTTGGCCGTGGCAATAACGGGGTCAAATGTAAAGTAGCCCGTTTTCAAACCCACCCCAGCATCGGGAGTGTATACGCGTGGGAAACGGTGATTTGAAAAGAAAAAAAGAAGCTAATTGCACGCGTGGGAATCCGTGGTCATATATATTATATGAACAAAAAAGACAATTTTTAAAGGGCTTGTGGCCATTTTGCATGATAAAAATAATTTTGGCTCTTATAAATTTGGTCATTTTGCATGATAAAAAAATAGAGGGCTTGTGGCCATTATACAAATGCAAAATGGCCCATTTTTGAATAGTTTGTGGCAATTTTGCATGATAAAAATAAATTTGGCCCTTATTAATTTGGTCATTTTGCATTTGTATAGAACAAAAAGAACTAAATTTTCTACACAATGTCAATTGTTGTGTAATTTCAAACGATGCAAAAAAACAGAGACAACACGTTCACAAAAAACACAGCCAGCATGTTCACAAAACAACGACGCAATTCGACGGCCCAACCAGAGCTTGGTTTCCTTGTGGGCCCAATAACAATGTTTTTTCGCGGAGTCAGTGATGGGCGGGCAGCCAAGCACAACCAACAGGATCGCCTCTCGCGGATCGCCCCACGATCCAACGATGTGGAGCCGTCCTTGTGATCCAACGGCCCGGAGCCTGCACGCAGCCTGCCGACCGAATTCCTTCTAGAAGACCACATCTCAGGGTTGTCGCTTGGCACCAGGGTATGATCGGACGGCTGACATTCAGAGCTAGGGTTAGGCGAAATCCCACGGGGTTTAGAGGGGTTTTTAGCTGGTCGACGGGGTTTCGAAAGCTTTGACTGAGCATAACTAATTTAAAAAAAATCGAAAAATTATGAAACCTTCGCCGTTCGTCGTTGTATAAGACACACTAACGAGGAAAAATACTAAACTTGGTCTATGGTCATTTTCATGAAAAAAACCTAGTTGGCATGATCGAGGTCAAATGAGCACCATTAATTTTCAAAAAATCAAAAAAAAAATAAAGCATGCGCACAATGTTGTCTTATGTGACATGTTACCAACCAAAAATCATAAACTTGGTCTATGGTCATTTTCATGAGAAAACCTTCACACATATGAGCTATCACCTACAAGATTTCATAGAGTTCAATGAGATGAGGTAGGGTTACCTTCTGTTTTTGAAAAAAATTAAAAAAATCACCAAAGCTTTATTTCAAAGTGAATAAGAAAGATCTAAACTTAGTTTTCCATTTCATATTTTAAACGTGTTTTTAATAGTTTTTATATTAAAGCATATTTTTCCAAAAAATGTAAAAATATGAAGATTAATTCAAAAAATAGCGAGACTTTGAATCTACACTATATAGATTGAATAGGTGTTAATAAAAAACATTTGGCTCATTTAGAGTAGGTCCAAAAAAACTTGATTACAAATGGGTTGTTTACCCTAGCCTGGGAGCACATTTCTCAAATTCAAATTTCTTTGACCTCGTCTAAATCACCTCAAATTTTGCACACATGATCTCCTACACAAACATAGATAGTTGACCAAGGTTTGTTTTTCCATTTTCTTGAATTTATACTGTCCTATCGAATGTCGGTTCAAAACATCGGATAATGAAACATGCTGGTGGGAAAAAGCATGCATTTGATTTGATTAATAAACATGAGACAAATAACATGTGTGATGAGTGAAGCAACACTGAAACAACATGTGTGATTAGTGAAGCAACACTGAAACAACTTGTGTGATCAGTGAAGCAACACTGAAACAACATGTCTGATCAGTGAAGCAACACTGAAACAACATGTGTGATCATTGCAGCACCTAAACTCATAGTTCACAACATCTAAACAGAACTAACCATACACCACAGGCAAATTTAAGGAGAGAGAAATATAGATAGCATAATACATTACTAGCATCACCATAGATTCAGTTCAACACACCATAAACAGGCACATTCAGTTTACCAAAAGTAACCGGACCCAAAGTAACCCAAAAGATAAAGATTCAGTTCATCACAGCATCACATCATCACATCACGCCGGAGTCAGGGCCTTCGCGAGCACAGCATGCTGCCCCCTAATCATGTAGTCCTCCCCGCGAATCGCTACATCCTCTGCATGAGACAGGAGGTGATCGAAGAGTCCATCCTTTGGCTTTGGCTTGGTGGTGCAGTAGGGGCAGTGCCACTTCTTGATCTTGCGGTTGTGGAAGGAAGCAACTCCCTTGGCCTTGATCTTCTTCACCTCCTTGGCTATGAAGAACACGACGTTGCCCTTGTACATATCATCTCCAGAATCATACTGCACACATGAATGAATTGCATTAATACATTATAGATTCATATACACCATGTCAAAGGAACTAAATGAACAATCCAAATTTCAAGTAGGCTTACCTCATATTCTTCATCGTCACTAAACTCCGGACCGTACGGGTCGTACTGAGCCAGCTTCCTGTTTCCCCCTTCCCCCCCAACCATCATCCTCCTGAATATACAATTACATCCATCACTAGTAGCCAATTGAAAATTTATATATGCACACATGACACATTGATCATAGGACTAATATACTCCCAATATACTATGATCCTATTTGTGTTTTCCATTGCCATGCACACACATTGAACAACAGAGCTAATATAACTACATATTGTGGAGAAATTTATAAACTAATAAATCAAATAACTTATTAATCAATGGATTCCATTTGGGCATATGACATTCCAAACCCCAATCTGAGTAGCATTCAAAAACAAATCTAATAGGGACCCAATCTAATAAGCATACATGTCTGTAACATTAAAAACCCCAATCTGTGAGCATTAAAAACAAATCTAATAAGTATACATTTGTGTAGCATTGAATCACATCTAATAAACAGATCTATCTAGCATTTTTGCAATGAATTTATCCAACAAACACTAGTACAAAAACCCTCATCCCCCAATACAGAAAACCCCGACCCATCCATCAAACCAACAACTCTAACCATCTGAACTACCATATGAATCCACAATCTAACGAATGCAACTAACTCTACAAGCTAATATCCTCAAGCAAAACAAGTGCAAATACCTCCTGCTCCTCGCCAGGCTGTGCATCGGGGGTATCGGGATGGACTGCGCAGCTCGACGCCGTCACCTTCTGCAGCGTTGAGGCGGAGCCCGCCACCTCCTTCTCTTCCCTGCACCGCTGTGGACGCCGCCGACATCCGCGGTCACCGCGCCCTGCAGCTCGACCACATCTTCGGCCGCTGCGCCGGCGTCGCCACGAGTTGCGGCCATCTCCGGGCAGATGGAGGCGATGAAGGTGAGGAAGAGGATGCGGTGGGGGGAGCGAGATGGTGCGGTGTAGGCAGTGGAGGAGAGCGAGACGACGCCGGTGGGGGAGAGAAAGACGATGCGGTAGGGAGTGGATTTGGGGGAAACCCTGGGGGAATGGTAGGGATGATGCGCCGCAAGGT
Source organism: Triticum urartu (assembly GCF_003073215.2). Classification (NCBI taxonomy): domain Eukaryota; kingdom Viridiplantae; phylum Streptophyta; class Magnoliopsida; order Poales; family Poaceae; genus Triticum; species Triticum urartu. Next base: position 76,193,780 of record NC_053024.1, on the reverse strand, counting down.
GGTTCCCCCTCATTTATACGATGGGACGTTTCGGGCATGTCCCATGGACACGTGCTACCCCGCAACCGCGGTCAGTTGCATGCGCCCACGTATACGAATACCATGTACGGTCGGGTAACGGTCAAAGGTCTACTCGGCCCTAGCGGCCCCACTCGCTAGAGTTAACGGTCAAATGCATTGACCCGACGGCAACATCCGTTGTAACATGTTCTGAGGGTTTCGGGCAAGGAAGTAGGAAAAGGTGGGCAAAAGTTAACAGAGTGGGGATGAATGAGTACAACTAATGAACTAGGGGCACAGAAATAAAAATCCCTTTGCTTTCTCATCTGTAGGGTTGTGTTGCTGGCATGTCCTACAGAGCGGACGACGTGGTCATGCGTCTTGGTCCTTTGAATCCCATTCTGACAGGCAAAGGTTGGCCAGTCTCAACCTCCTCAGGGTGCGTGTGAGATTTGTGTTCCTGACACCCTCTGGCCAAACATGGGGCCTTCTATAGGCCATCTATAGTCTTTTCGTCTATGAGGCAATAATTTGCTACGTAAATCGTGATGTTGACATCTTTTGGTCATCAACGACTTTTCAACTGCTACATGTAAAAACTTCTGAATTTAAGCGAGTTCTAAGACTGATGCCTAGAAGCGACAGCGAGCTTGCTCACGTCACACCGCTGGTGAATGTGGAAGGAAGAAGATTTCGGCACCCAAGAACTTGAATCTATTTTTCATTTCTATAAGGATATTTTTGCAAAGATTCATTTTACATAATATACGAACATCCGCCTTATTAGGAAAAAGTAGCCATTTTACTTATGTTGTGTTGAGGAACATATACACTAGAAAAAACTGCAACGCATTGTAGTTGTGTAGGAGCACTCGTTGCAACCATGAGTTATGGGTTCAGGACTTCGAAGATAGTGGCGGCTACTCACGACGAGCAAATTAGTTATGCAAAGTCGCGGAAATTCGCAGGTACAAGCAAGGTACAAAGGCACGCACGAGCCCAGCTGCGCAGTTGCCCGATTGCCCCGCGATTCGTAATGTCGTTGGATCCTGCACGAGAGCACAATAAGTTTGAAGTTTTAGTTTCTGAAACATACAATTTTGTCAGTCACGGGTTTTGCAACCTATGAGTGTGTCGGTCGCTCTTACCAAATTTTGAAAGTTAAAACTTAAAACTTAATGTCTTGTCGGCCACAACTTGTGAAACGAAAGATTTTGTCAGTCACATATTCAAAATGGATCTCATTTGAAAGCCCTTTTCACCAAAAAGACGAATATGCAAACGTAATTTAATTTGGACTCTTCATTGAGAAGATATGAAAATTAAAAATCGGAAGCAAAAAATAAAAAGGGGATTGCGTGCCCGCGCACCTACGTGCTACAAATCGTCTTCCTAGAAAGTCGGCTAGGGAACACAAGCCAGGAAAATAACTTACACTTAGAGCAATCCAACATGGTTGACATGTTGGTCCGATCAACATACAATCGCCAATATGACGATTTTGACCGAAAAGACCACTCTAACAGAGTCGACATCCGGACCCAAATCGCCATGATTTATGGAGCATGCTCCATATATGGCCGAGGAGAATCAACTAGAGGCCTCGATATGGAGAGCGCATCATCGGCAAACCGCTCACACGGAAGGGAAGTTTCAGCTCCCTACTAGCCCCTGCCAAGTTTCCAGCCGCTCGCAGCTATAAATAGCCCCACTTCCCTTCTGGCCATTCACAGCATTCACTTCCCTTCTAGTTGCCCATAGCCTCAACTATCATCGCGACGTACTGGGTGTTATTCTGGCAGGAAGAGAAGTGCTGACAAAATATGCTAGCCATTTGTGGAGACACATGAGGATTCACAACGATTCATATGCCAAAATTTCAGATTTTTTTTAATTTCTTGATATTTTTCTGAACGAAATGCTCGTATGAGGGTGCGGAGCACCTGAGAGCTCCAAAGCCTCGTCCTTCACGGAAAATACATAGGAGCTTTTGGGTACTCCACACCCCTATACAAAAATTAATCATAAAAAATACCAAAAAATCAAAAAAAATCTGAATTTTGGGGATACCAAACCTGGGTCCTCGATCTACTCCCGTGTGAAATACTGTCCGAACAAAAATCCATCTAAACAGTGTTTTTCTATACATAAGAATTTTTTGTCTTTTTTGCCACAGATACGTTTCCTGGTATTTTTTCACGAAATTTCACACGGGAAAAGATCGAATACCCAGATTTCATATCCCAAAATTTCAGATTTTTTTTAATTTGCTTGGTATTTTTTTGAACGAAATGCTTGTTAGTGTAATTAGTCGGTCACGGGGTGGTAGTAGCATCTGGTGGCCACTGGCGGGTCGCTGGGGCGAACGGTGGGCAATCATGTCACCCGTGCGCCGTTGGACAAGTGCATGGCAACAATCCACGGACTGCCGGCCGGACACCCAGGACATGTGTTAGGAGTAAGAGTGGGGGATTTATGTATTTGATAGGTAGCAATCTCTCAGAGTACAATCAGCAACAATTACAAAAATTTCGATCGAGCTGCGGTTCATACAGAGAAAGGGGAACAAGGAAAAGCCATGCCGCCGCCGTTGATCCACTGGATGCCTGGCTGTAGCGTGAGCGAGTCGTTAAGTAGGTGGCTGCCTGGGTCGGCCCAGCTTACACCCACTCGGGCCCAACTACCCTTCGGTTGGCCTGGCGAGCCCGCGCCGGCCTGGGAGGCGGGGGCGAGCGCTGGCCGTCACTGCCCTGTAGGCCAGGGGTGCTGACATCCCCCCTTTCTTGTGTCGAGGCTTGCCCCCAAGCCTCAGCCGCTGGGAACCGAGCTTGGAGCGCTGCACGGTCCTCCCATGAATCAGGCACCGCGGCTGGGTTGGACCAACGAACGAGGACTTGCTCCACCATGGCCCCCCGGCGACTTCGCCAGCGCTGCTCGAGCATCTTCACAGGTACAGCAGGAATATCAGAATGAACCGGAAGATCTGCAGAAACCTCCATACCTGGGACAAAAGCCTTCCGGAGTTGTGATACATGAAAGACCGGGTGCACTTGTGCATCCTCCGGCAACAGCAGCTTGTAGGCAACATCATTCACTCGAGCGACGATCTTGTAAGGGCCGAAAAACCGGAATGAGAGCTTGTGACATGCTCGCGGGGCGACGAAGGTCTGGATGTACGGTTGTAGCTTCAAGTAGACCAGATTTCCCACTTCAAACACCCGGAACGAACGCTTCTTGTCAGCTTGCTGCTTCATAACTTGCCGAGCTCGGTTCAGATGCTGCTGTAGTAGGTCTTGCACCACTGCTCGTTCATCCAGCCAAGAGCGCAGCGCTGGCACTGAACAAGCTCTTGTTGCCGTGATTCCCCACTGCCGTGGTTCATGCCTGTACATCGCTCGGAAAGGAGACATGCCAATGGAAGAGTGATAAGAAGAATTGTACCAGAATTGGGCAAGAGGAATCCAGAAACTCCAGCGACGGGGGCAGGCCTGGGTGAAGCACTGAAGAAATGTTTCCAGGCATTGGTTAACACGCTCAGTTTGCCCATCAGTCTACGGATGATTGGCTGAACTCATTCGAAGGCCAGTGCCAGCATACTTGAATAGCTCCTGCCAGAAGTGGCTGGTAAACACCGGGTCATGGTCCGAGATGATTGAGCCGGGAAACCCATGTAGCCTGTATACTTGATTCATGTAGAGGAGGGCGACTTCTGAAGCTGTATATGGGTGAGCCAACAGAAGGAAGTGGGCAAATTTTGTCAGTTTGTCAACAATGACCAAGATGCAATTCACTCCTCCAGACGATGGCAGTCCGTCGACAAAATCCATACTGATCATTTCCCAGAATTCCTTAGGTACTGGCAAAGGTTCGAGCAGCCCTGGATAAGCGGCACGATCTGGTTTCGCCTGTTGACAGGTTGGACAGCACTTGACATAGTGTTGTATGTGAGTCTTCATCTTGGGCCAGGCAAACAGTCGACGCACCCGACGCCAAGTGACTGGAAATCCAGAATGGCCACCGATCGGTGTGTCATGGAACGCGGCAATAACCTGCTGCTGCATAGCAGTCGCGCCACCGAGCCAAATTCGCCCTCTGAACCGAAGAATGCCTTGTTCCAAGGAAAATCGCCCCTTAGGATCTGCCCTAATAGCGAGCTGCTCGAGCAGCTTTTGTGCATGTGGATTAGCATTATAGCTGCTGCTGATATCCTCCATCCAACTAGGGGTGCAAGACAAGACCGTATGCAGTTGGTCAGTGTGCGTGGCTCGCGACAAGGCATCCGCTCCTCCATTTTCTGCACCTTTCTTGTATCTGATTGTGTAACGGAGCCCCAAGAGCTTAGTAAAAGTTTTCTGCTGCCAGGGGGTGGTCAATCTTTGCTCCTCAAGATGAGTTAGACTCCGCTGGTCCGTTTGAATCACAAACTCGTTATGCTAGAGATAAGGGCGCCACTGGTCCACTGCCACGACCACCGCCAGGTATTCTTTTTCATAAGTGGATAGTCCCTGGTACTTTGGACACAATGCCTTGCTCATATACGCGATCGGATGACCTTGTTGCTGCAGAATTGCCCCGACACCTAGATCACAAGCATATGTCTCGACAATGAAAGGCTGAGAAAAGTTGGGCATGGCAAGCATCGATGCTGTGACAAGCCCTTGCTTAAGGAGCTGGAAGGATTCTTCTGTTTCCTGGGTCCATACAAATGGGACTCCTTTCTTGAGCAGATTAAACAAAGGCCGTGCTATGATTCCAAAATGACGCACGAAACGGCGATAATAACCAGCAAGCCCAAGGAACCGGCGTACTTCCTTAGTATCTGATGGTGTGGGCCATTGAGACACTGCTGCAACCTTGCTGGGGTCCGTGGCAACTCCTTCCAAACTGATAATGTGCCCGAGATACGACAGACGCTGCTGGCCAAAACAACACTTGGAGGGTTTAAGCGTCCACTGATCGCGTCGCAGCAGCTGAAGAACTTGCGCCAGATGAGATTTATGATCCTCCAGAGTGCGACTGAAGACTAAAATATCATCAAAGAAGAGGAGCACGAATTTGCGGAGCGCCGGATGTAAAGTATCAATCATCTCACCATTGAAAGTGGATGGTCCTCCTGCTAAGCCCATAGAAAGCACCAGGAACTCAAAATGCCCTGAGTGAGTTTGGAAAGCAGTTTTATACTCATCACCTTCAGCAATCCTAATCTGATAGTAACCCGCCCGGAGATCCAGCTTCGAGAACCATACTGCACCGTGGAGTTCATCGAGCAACTCTTCAATAACTGGGACTGGGAACTTGGGCACAGTGGTCATCGCATTGAGTTGGCGATAGTCAATACAGAGGCGCCATGTTCCATCCTTCTTCTTCACCAAAATAACCGGCGATGCGAATGGACTGGCACTTCGCCTGATGATCCCCTGCCTGAGTAGGTCGGCCACCTACTTCTTTATTTCTGTCTTATGCTCAGGCTTGTGCCGGTATGGACGAATATTCACCGGTTGTGCCCCTGGCATCAAAGGTATATGATGATCACAACCGCGCTTTTGGGGAAGCCCTTCTGGTTCGCCGAAAACGTCCTGATATTGATCAAGTACAACCTGAATGCATTCCGAAGTGACATCTTGCTCTTCACCGTCCCCCAAAGCAACTTGGTACAACCTCGCCATGTGTGGAACTGCCCACTGACGACAGAGACTGTCTAACTGCAGAATGTTGATGACAGGGCATGAGGAGGTTGAAGGATGGCCGTGAATATGCACCACCCCGGAAGGTGACGGAATCGCGATATGTTTGCCTTTCCAGTCAACTGTCATGGGGCTGTTTTGCTCCAACCAATCCATTCCGAGGATCGCATCATAAGTACCAAGTGAGAGGACTTTCATGTCAGTCACAAATTCATGCCCCTGAGAAACCCACTTGCACTGCGGAATGGATGCACTGCATTGTAGCTCCCCCCCCCCCCCCCCCGCAACCTTGCCCCGACCTGGGCGAGCCAAAGGCACAACCCCTGACACCGCTTCCAACTTAGAAAGCAGCTGAGCGTCAACAAAGGATGGAACGTCCCGAATCACCAACTGAGGATTTTGTGGCTGAGCACGCATGAATTGAAACGCGCGCGGAGAAGTGGCGCCTGTCAGAGAGCGTTGGAAATGGCCATCGCATCTTCGTGGGGGTACTGTCGTTGAAGCTGACAGAGTGATGCGGAGCAGAGGTTTCATGGAGCTGCCTCACCCATGAAGTTATATCAGTGGTGGGGAAGTGGTGATCGCCCCCACCGTGGCTCTCGCAATTGAAGCAGGTCGGGCGCGACGCGGATTCCGAGCGCCTTGCCTGAATATCTGCTCGGCGCGTTGAGCACCTCGTCCATCGCGATAGCTGGAGCGTCCGCTGGGCGGTTCGTGCGTGGAGAGTGAGCGGCAGGGGAAGGCGCCAAGCGCTGGACGGGGCCCGTGCCTCCGCACCGGTGTGGCGTCGGTGGCGAAGAAAGGAGCAGCCCACGACTCCTACCTGGACAGGCGAGGAGCACTGCCGTAAGTCAGTCAGGCGTCGTGCAGCACCGAACCATACCGACGACGCCGAGTCCCGACAAACGAGTCATGAGTCAAACAAGATGAGTTGTGGCAATGAGAACCAAGTATTCATTGATTCAACGCTCAATGTATTACCAGCAACTGAAGAGGTCTGGCGGATGTATAGAACGCTAATCTGGTTCTGATGTCTATCCCGACCGAATCGTGTCAGACAATGCGAAATGATTCCAATCGAAGGTAGAACACGTTCGTCCTGAACCGATTGCAACCAATAGAGCAGTACCAGAATTGAGTGCAGCCATGGGCATCCCAACAACGCAGAATGAATCCAAACATGTTGAAGTATTGTTCCCATAGCGTGGTCGACAACGTTGGTTGTCAGCGTGAAATCGGGAAAATTCTACAGAGGGTGGCTTGTCAAACCACGAGCATTGACTTGCGGGCAAAAAAGGAGAAGCGATAAGGACGCGGGCGACTGAAGGGAATCTACTCAGTGCCCGGGAGGGGCCGAGGGCACGGGGGGGTCCAGAGCGGCTCCCGTGAATTGGATGCGCGCTGTGGGGTCCGCTGCGCCGTGTGGTTGTAGATTCTGCAGTTCCCGTACTCCTGGGGCGGGCCGTGATCTCGTTGCGCACAGCAGCGTGCGCCGCAGGCACGGCCCTTGTTGCAGATTCCGCACCGCATCGGCAAGGAGTCGACGCGGCGCTCTAGATCGGGCCGCCAGGCCGTCAGATCGTTCCAGCTTGGCGGTATGCGCGTGGATTGCGCCGCTGTGCTTGTGCGCAACTCCAGGCGAAACTCATCCATGGAGGTCGTGATCTTCTCCATGTACTCCTTCATGGTCGGATCCATGGCCTCGCGATTTGGAACCAGCGCTCGGCGAAGACGCGAGTCTGATGAATTGCGCCAGATCGCGCGAGGGAAGAGGTGGTGGAGTCTCTGGATACAAGAGAATGTTAGGAGCAAGAGTGGGGGATTTATGTATGTGACCGATAGCAATCTCTCAGAGTACAATCAGCAACGATTACAAGAATCTCGATCGATCTGGGGTTCATACAGAGAAAGGGGAACAAGGAAAAGCCATGCCGCCGTCGTTGATCCACTGGATGCCTGGCTGTAGCATGAGCGAGTGGTTAAGTAGGTGGCTGCCTGGGTGGCCCAGCTTACACCCACTCGGGCCCAACTACCCTCGGTTGGCCTGGCGAGCCCGCACCGGCCTGGGAGGCGGGGGCGAGCGCTGGCCGTCACTGCCCTGTAGGCCAGGGGTGCTGACAACATGGAGGATCTCAGATCAGCCTTGCTCAGCATTGGGTATCTCATGAAGTCAGGGCTGACACATGGGCAACATATGCGTAATAAAAGCCATAGGGTCAGTTTGGTAGAACGGATGCTGCACAACTGTGTCAGGCATAGCTTGCAGTTGCAAGTATCGAAAGTTTTCTTCCCATAGCTGGTTGATATCAGATAGGTGTCTGTGCCTACAGTAGTAGAGTATGATGATTTCAGAGCATGTTCGGATGGACTGCATACTTGTTGGCATATAAGAGAGCTATAAGGGCTGTGTGATCGCAACCCAGTCCGATCATAACAAATTGGGGTCTCCTCTGTATTCCTTTTGTTCTTTTTTTTTTTTGTTTTGGTTTTTTTGTTTTTGGTTTCAGGCGGGGCGCCGAAGGGAAGGGGCAGCAAGTGGTGGGCGCGCGCACCACCGCCAATGCTTCAGTGAACTCGACGCACGAAAACGTGGCAAGAGGCGCCAGAGCGGTCGCGAAATTTTGGGTCTCGACAAAGATGGCAGTGCGACACTGGGCAAGACAAACAGCCTACTCTTGAGTGAAGGTCCTGGAGTGCTCGGGTGGGTCAGCGAGCCCTTCTAAATGGTGTGTGTTGTTAGTTTTATTTGCTTTCTTTCTTTGTTACCATTTAAGACTTATTAATTTTTGTGAACATGAAAAAAATAAAGAATCACATGTTTTAGGATCATTAATATTTATAAATTTGTGATATTTTTCATCGTTTGTGAATATTTTAAATATGATAATTATATTTGCACATTTGTGGAATTCGTGAATATTTTAAAAATAGCATGATTTATTATAATTTCATAAATTTTTTTTAAATTTCTTGCATTTTCTTAAAGAAATCTGAACATCTTTTAATTCACAACTTTTCAGAAAAGGATAGCTCTTTCTGACTTAACTGGGCCAAGGGGATAAAACTAAATGAAACAAGAGAAGCAAGGAGCCAAACTAGAGCGAACAAAAGCTTTGTAGGCCGCCCCATGTTAGCGTGCAACAACAGTTCACATTTTAGCGTTAAACAGAAGCTCATCATAGGGCCCAACACAAATCATCATCGGCGACACACCATGTGTAAGACACCCCAACCACGCACTAACTCCACTATCTCGTTGGAACAAAATATTGTCTTTGGCTGTCATTTTTGTCTACAGGATTTGTGTAGATATGATGGCTGTAGTGCTCAAATTGGTGGAGATATGAGAAAACCAAAAATGCATTGGTTTCTGGTGGATAGCTGGTATACAAGTGGTGTGAGTTGGCTTGGGTTCGGATTACACTTCTTTTTACTTGGCACTGCTTTTGCGAAGCAGTGCTGGTACGGTTGCTCACAAATAGTACCTTTTTGTGCTCGCCGATTTGAGGCAAAATATTACACCATAGTCAGATCTATCTCCTGTGACAAAAAATGGTTTCAATCAATGGAGAGTTGATAGCAGGTTTGAATTACCTTTAAAAGGGGAATATGGCGATTGGTTAAGAGATAATGTGAAATTGGGATGATCCATGATCCTTCCAACCTGGACAGGAAAGTGATAACACGGGGGATATCCTAATTTCGAAGAGTGGTGGAGTTATTATCCAGTTACTGCTCAGTGGAGAACAACTAATGTGTGACTCTTTTACCCTGTTGATGCAATGAGAATTCTGCAGATACCACTAAACTTCCAAGCTTTGATGATTTCATTGCTGGCCACCTAAAAAGCATGGAAGATTTCGTGAAGAGTGCTTAATTCATTGAACAATGTCACCAAATACAGGGGTCAATATCCTTCAGAATTCAGCGTCGAGCCGAGTAATTGCAGTAGCGAATTGGAAGAATGTTGGGGAGTTAGTGCCGGACGGAAGGATTCGATTTTTTGTGGCGGGCATTGCGGAAATGTATCGCGGTTGAAAATCCATCATTGCTGAATAGCATATACCAGGTGATGGCGCATGCCAGTGTGTCACAAGGGACCCGAGATATGAGGCATATGTTGTGTTCAATGTGACTTGGAAAGAAACTATGGGCTGGTTTGGGCCTGTCAGATCAGGATCGACTTTGCTTACGGAAGTGGACAGATCAGCTTCGCATTTTAGAGTTTCTATTGCGGAGCGGAGAGAACTTGGTGATCATGCCAACTTAAAGGAAAGGAGGTGATTGCGCTGGCTAGTACCTCTGGTGGCTCCGTCGCGACACACCCCCATGAATGCTCTTACTTCAGATGCAATTATTTCCATCCTAGCTGTGGTGAAAAATTACATGAATACGTGACAAAGAAGAGAGAACCAGTGAAAAAGTGAAAAAACGGAGGCAATGGTTCTATAACTAATGTAGAGCGTGTATTTAGGCTGATGAGGGGGCTCTATGAGGGTACTGCGGTGATGAGAAAGGAAGTTAAGTGCGTAGCAATTCTACAGATGGGCAAGCAGGACGCTGGTACGACGATTAGCCATATGGCGAATTGCGGGTATGGATAGTTGGTGAATCCATGGTTTCAAGAGAGAGAGAAGCGGAGTCGTCGTTGAGCGTTATCAATTGTTGCCGAGGACAAGACCAATGGTGGGACGCAGCTGCAGCCATTTTTGCTGAGTGCATAGATTCGGCTATTTTTATAGAAAAGGTCATTTTTACTCATTATTTTCGTGAAGCGAATTCAGTTGCTCATGAGGTAGCAAAGTTTAGTTTTTGTAATAAGCTTGATAACAGTTGAACTAACAAACCTCCTGAGCTCTTAGTTGGCCAATTGGTAAACGATGTAACTATTTTTGAGGTTAATAAAGCTAGCATGATGGTCTTTCAAAAAAAAATTGTCTCAACAAACGAAGGGATATACTAACGAAAAAACCCTCGATAACATAAAAAATAACAACACAGATAAAATCAAAACAACAAGCCGCACAGTATCTATTAGATTCTTGCGCGAGAGTATCTACTCTTCGTTCAATAAGTGCCTCATTTTGTAAACTTAGTAAAATGTACAGTTTGAGACATTATTTGGGACAGAGGAGCATAGATACTATAAAAGAGTATTTTTGCAGGAAAGATATAAAAAGTGTTAATGCTAGGAGCGATAACGGCGTGGCTAGAGAATCTTAGCGGACGTAAAAGGCCTCGCTGCACGAAATAACCGTCGATTACGGTCGGCATGGAAAAATCTGGCCGAGCAGACCCCGCAAACGCGCCCGAGCCTGTAAAAAATTTTGCGGGGGCGCGGCAAAAGTTTGCTCACTTTAGATCACGGGGTGGGAGGCCGACCAGTCTGTGCCCTACCGGGTGAGATTGTGCGGAGGGAAACGTTCCGCGCGGCGTGCCCTGCTCCCCTCCTCTCGACCGGACTCGCGACTTCGACCCACTTCCCCATACTTGACTGATGGATGGTCCCAGCAGTCACCCGGAGGTTGTGGTCGAATCCCCTCGCGGATCTCGTCGCACATGTGCCCCGCGTAGCCAAGGCCCAACGGCTGCCCGCAAACAGCAGGGCAACGTTGTCGTGCGGGGGAATCGGCTGGCCGCGGAAAGGCACATGCGGGTGGGCAGTCGGAAGAAGTGCTAACCACAACGCTTGACCAACCCGGGTAATGTTCGAACCCAAGAGCTTCAATGGGATTATCATTCGCAACAAGGCTCGTTTGGTAGCACAAGGCTACTCCCAAGTCGAGGGTATCGACTACGGTGAAACCTTTGCTCCCGTTGCTCGTCTTGAATCCATTCGCATGTTGATTGCATATGCTTCTCATCATAACTTTAAGTTACAACAAATGGATGTGAAGAGTGCTTTTCTTAATGGTCCTATTAATGAATTGGTTTACGTCAAGCAACCCCCCGGGTTCGAGGATCCCTACTTTCCCGATCATGTGTATCAACTCGATAAGGCACTCTATGGCCTTAAACAAGCCCCACGTGCGTGGTATGACCACCTTACCGAGTTGTTACAAGACCGTGGTTTTGAAGTTGGGCTAATCGACCCCACTCTTTTTACTAAGAAGGTCAAAGGGGAGTTGTTTGTGTGCCAATTATATGTTGATGATATTATCTTTGGTTCCTAACAAAGCTTTCAATGAGGAATTTGCCGCTCTCATGACCTCAAAGTTCGAGATGTCTCCATGGGAGAGTTGAAGTTCTTTCTAGGGTTCGAAGTGAAGCAAAGAAGAGAAGGAACCTTCATCAATCAATCCAAATACACTCAAGACATGCTCAAGAGATTCAAGCTAAGTGACGTCAAGCCGGCTCCCACCCCAATGCCCACCAAGTGCCAACTTGATCTAGATCCCAATGGTAAAGTGGTGGATCAAAAGGTATACCGCTCCATGATTGGATCCTTGCTTTACCTTTGTGCATCTAGACCGGACATCATGTTGAGTGTGGGAATTTGTGCACGGTTTCAAGCCGCACCTAAGGAAAGTCACTATGTGGCTGTCAAACGAATCTTTCGATATTTGGCTCATACCCCAAACTTTGGCTTATGGTACCCAAGAGGATCAAACTTCAAGCCTGTAGGGTACTCGGATTCCGATTGGGCGGGAGACAAAGTGGATAGGAAGTCCACTTCCGGAGGATGTCAATTCCTTGGTTGCTCGTTGGTAAGTTGGTCTTCCAAAAAGCAAAGTTGTGTGTCTCTCTCGTCCACCGAAGCGGAGTATGTTGCGGCCGGTAGTTGTTGTGCACAACTCTTATGGATGAGGCAAACTTTAAAGGATTACGGTGTCACTTGTGACAAAGTGCCTCTTTGGTGTGACAATGAAAGTGCCATCAAGATTTCTCTCAACCCGGTGCAACACTTCAAGACGAAGCATATTGAGATTCGGTATCACTTCATCCGGGATCACATTAGGCGAGGAGAGATCGAGCTCAACTATGTCAACACTCATGACAATCTTGCAGATATTTTCACGAAGCCCTTGGATGAAGCAAGATTTCACGAGTTAAGGCATGAGCTAAATATCATTGATTCGAGCAATGTTGCTTGAACCCGTGCACACCCTACCACGCTCAATTTGGTGTCTAGTTTAGGTGTAGGCATGGACATAGGGGGAGTGTTGTTCTCTCGATGAACTCTCCCTCCCCCCATTATGCATAAATTGATCAAGTCTTTCACTTTAGCCATTGCTGATGGCACGTGTGCTCAAAAGACGAGTTTTGGTCATGGGCCCAAGGTTAAAATCTTCGCGGCGCCATACCTCTTGACTCAAACATAGGTGGCTTCGGCCACCGCCCTCTCTTGAAGAGAGGTTTCTTGGCCTCTTGCTGATGTGTTCCTTTGCCTTTTGTTGCAGGTTTCTGTTTTTTTTTAGCTAAGCCATGTAGTCTAGTTGCCGCGGTGTGCTGGGCGGTACTGCCGCTGCTGGCGAGAGGTACTACCGCTGATAAGCGGTACTGCTGCTGGTGATGGACGGTACTACCGTGTAAGCGGTACTACCGCCACACCAGAGCGGAACTACCGCCTATGAGCGGTACTACCGCGCCCCAGCGCGGTACTACCGCTGCGGGACGGGGGCTGAAGGTTTTTTATCGGGGCAGGGGGAGGTTTCTTCTCCCCCATACCCATTCGCTCGCCCCCTCGTGCCTCTCTCTCTCCAGCACCGTTCCGCCGCGGAAGGGCTCCGGTGGCTCTCCTCCTCCGGGGCGTTCCTCCCCATTTCCTTCGGTGGAGTCAATCCCCACCTCGTCCTCTTGCCATGGATGCCGGTATTGCCCACGTTCCTTCTCTCTTTTGGTCTTGCTTTTAGATCTTGTGCTTAGGGGCAATGCTGGTTGCATCTCTAGATTTTTGGCTAAATCTAGGCTTGAGTTGGTTGGAGAAGGCATCTAGATCTTCTAGATTGATGTTTGGCGGGAATATTTTTGAATTTGGTAGGCCGGTAGTGCCGGATCTGTCCACGGTAGTAGGAAACCACTGTCTCACCGCCTCGCGCGTTGAAACTGCTGTGTATCCGCCTCAAGCCATACTACCGCTCCCCTTGGAGCGGTACTACCGCTTGGCCTAGGTCGGTACTACCGCTCCCTTTGGGGCGGTACTACCGTTTAGGGCTGTACTACCGCGCGCTGATCACGGTACTACCGCTGCATGCCAATTTCCATCATTTTCCTACCTTCCCTTGATCTTTTTGTTGTGTTTGTTGGCTTATGCTCGTTTCTTCTGGTTGTTTTGCCTCCGTTTTGTGTTTGGCTCCAGGTGATGACATACCCGAGCAACAAGGTCGCTGCATCAACCCCGGGCGTGCCACCTCCAAGCGCTACCGGACCTCAGAGCCTGCCGGTGGTTCCTCGAGCACCCAACCGCCTCCAGCAAGTGCTTCTGCAACTGTTTCTCCACCTCCTCAGCACTCGAAGCGAGCCGCCAACAAGCCAAAAGGGAAGCCTGTGACTGAGATGACCAGCAAGGAGTTTTGGGAGAAGCGTCGCCGCAACCCCTATACGGTGGACCAAGAACCCACTTTGGTCAACCGTCCGTTCTGGAACCGCTTTCAGTTTGCCATCTATTTTGATGTGATCAAGGCCAAGAAGAATCTCTATGTTGATGTTCGCTCCATTGACACCGATGCTATGGAGAAGGATCCAGAGTACTTTGGAGAAGCCTTTCAGATGTGCACTCAGCTGAACATTCTCAGGATCATGCAGTTCAACAAGGATTTCGATGCGGATTTGTTGGCTCAATTCTTTGCCACCGTCCATCTTGGAACAGATAGCGACAGGACTCTGACTTGGATGACCAATGGCAAGCGGCTTTCTGTCAAGTGGGGGGCGTTCATGGAGTTACTTGACGTGGTGGATAACGGGCTTGAGACTCCTGTCGGTTTCCGTCCTCACCGCCATGCTACTTCCACCCACAAGCAAGCTCTTTGGCCCTACTGCACTGTGAAGGTTCACCCTGTCACTGAGAAGAAGACCTACGAGCTGTGTCCGTATCTAGACATTCTTCATCGCATATTCCGTGAGACTCTCTTCCCTTGCATTGGGAATCTGGATCAGGTTCACTCCTACCTCGTGGACATGCCCCTTTTCTGTCAGCATGAGAAGGAAGAAAACACTGGAGAAAGCCTAGATATCTCTCATGTCATGTGGTCTGAACTTGTATCTGCCGTGTCTGAGCGCAAGTGTCCTATCTATGGTCCCTTCATCATGAGGCTCATTGAGAGGGCCTGGGCACAGACTTATCCCAGAGTGCTGCTAGAAACTGGAGAGTTGGTGTCACATGAGATCAAGCGCCTGAGGAAGAAGGACAACTGGTCAGCGCCTCACACAGGGGGTCCTTCTGCTACTGCTGCCACGGGGGGCCCGTCTGCTGCTGCTGCTGCCATGGGAACTGAGGGTGAGGCTGCTCCTGATGCCCACGATGAGGACGCTAGCCACTCCAGTGCAGAACCATCTTGGGCCCAGAAGCTCAAGCGCAAGATGAAGAAGCTCTTCTGCATGGAGTCCCATGGTCAGTATATGACTCATGTGGCGGAGAAGAATGCCAGGACGCGTCACAAGGAGATCATGCGTCAGTTGGGAGCCACAGTTGTCAGTGGGTCTGAGGGACAGATCACTGAAGAGGAGGACTGGATTCATCAGAACTGTCACTGGACCGACTCCGATGCCGAGCACTGTTCAACCCACGATGAAGATGCAGAGATGTGATGTTCAGGACCTTCCTCGCCCATCACCTGGAATCTTCGTGTCCCTCTCTGCCCCTCCCTTTTTGGTGTCTCGATGCCAAAGGGGGAGAGAGTTTAGGGATTTGTGTTTGCGAGTGTGTCTTTGTGTCGTTCGTTTGCTTTCTCGTTGTTTGGTTTTGTTTGGTTTTGTGCTTGTGAGACCTAAGTTCCAAACATATGGTGTAAGACATATGCTACCTGTGTTATCTTATTTATGTGCTATGCACCTCGGTATCTTATAGCTTGCATGCTTATCCTATCATATATATTGTTTTCATATATCTTGCTTAGGTTGTTGGTCTCTAAAATATAGGGGGAGCCGTGATCCTAGCATGTGTGCCGTGCAGTCCAAAGCACTTATCGAATGTGCACAACATCTAGGGGAGCCTGTCTATTTTTAGAGGCATGGGTTCTCTTGCATTCTATGTCTACTCTTTTCTATGCAAATCCCGTATTGTCATCAATCCACCAAAAAGGGGGAGATTGTAAGGGCATATTTATCCCTACGGTGTTTTGGTGATTGATGACAATGCATTTGCGGACTAATCGGGTGCTTTGGTTTCTTTCAGATATTCATCCTTTGGCACGCAATGTTTTTTTCCCCTCGGCGCTCTACTCAAGACGGTGTAGTTTCCTTCGTGACTTTGTTGGTGGACTAAGTTTCGTAGTAGTCAACGTACTATCAAGAGGGGATCTGCTTCAGTATGGTTTGGGTGGAATCAACACGTACACGTTCTTCTCTCTCCCACCGTTTTCTCTCCGTCTCTATGGAGCTTCTCTCTTCTCCCTTTGTGGTTTTTCCTGGACCCAGCGGTAGTACCGGGCCACAGCGGTAGTACCGCTGAGGCTCACTAAGCGGCAGTACCGCTCCTAGGAGCGGTAGTACCGCTTTATGGCCTCAGCTGTAGTACCGCTGCAGCTCCGTGTTCCTACCGCCTCGACTCGAGTGCGCATTTTCTCGTGTCGGGTTTTACGGCACTAGCTGCAGTATAGCGGTAGTACGGCTGAAGCTCAGCAAGCGGTAGTACCGCCCCTCGGAGCGGTAGTACCGCTGGTGGCCTCAGCCGCAGTACCGCTGTGGCTCCGTGTTCCTACCGCCTCGACTCTAGTGCGCATTTTCTCATGTCGGGTTTTACGGTACTAGCTGCAGTAGTAGTGGCGGTAGTGCTGCTTGCGAGCGGTAGTACCGCCCTGCCTCCGCAGTAGTACCGCTCTGGGTCCCAGCCCCAGCCCCTTCTCCTATAGCGCGGCAGTACCGCTGAGATGGAGCGGTAGTACCGCTTTGGAGCGGTAGTACCGCCCTGCCCCCGCGGTAGTACCGCTCTCTGCGGGGCTGAGTGGGGGGTAACGGGTGGATTGTTCCCCCACTATAAAAGGATGTCTTCTTCCCCCCTTTGACCTACCTCTTCCACCATTAAAGCTCCATTATTGCTCCAAGCTCCGTTTTCGCCCGATCTCACTCCCTAGCCAACCAAACTTGTTGATTTGCTCAGGAGTGGCTGAGAAGGCCCCGATCTACACTTCCACCGAGAGATTTTTGATTCCCCCACTCATCCTTAGTGGATTTTGTTACTCTTGGGTGTTTGAGCACCCTAGACGGTTGAGGTCACCTCGGAGCCATATTCCATTGTGGTGAAGCTTCGTGGTCTTGTTGGGAGCCTCCGATAAAGTTGTGGAGTTTGCCCCAACCTTGTTTGTAAAGGTTCGGTCGCCGCCTTCAAGGGCACCAATAGTGGAATCACGGCATCTCGCATTGTGTGAGGGCGTGAGGAGAATACGGTGGCCCTAGTGGCTTCTTGGGGAGCATTGTGCCTCCACACCGCTCCAACGGAGACGTACTTCCCTTCAAAAGGAAGGAACTTCGGTAACACATCCTCGTCTTCACCGGATCCACTCTTGGTTATCTCTTACCTTCACTTGTGCATGCTCTTTAGTGTTTGTTCCCTTGCTTGCTTGTGTGCTTGTTGTTGTTGCATCATATAGGTTGCTCACCTAGCTGCACATCTAGACAACCTTCTTTGATGCAAAGTTTAATTTGATAAAGAAAAACTAAAAATTGGTAGTTGCCTATTCCCCCCCCCCCTCTAGTCAACCATATCGATCCTTTCAACAACATCGCCAAAGAGTGGCATGGCATGGCAAGGAGGGACATCTTGAAGAGGAGGATGCTTGCGTCGGCCGGTGCGTGTTACAGTGCGGGCGATGTTTGATCATCGGGATTTGGAACCAATATCGCCGACACGTTCAGTGCGCCCACCGGTGATTTCGGCGCCGGAGTTGGATCAAGTGCCGGCGATGGATTCGAGGGCGGCAATGACCTCGATGGAGGTGGTGCGGAGTGAAGAGCGACAAGATGATCAAAACGTGGTTGTCGCTTTTGCAAGTCCATTTGCGTTTGTCCTACAAACCTATGCTTTTATTTGCGCGTGAACTATGTTTTATCGTTTGAATTTGAACTCATTTGTCGGAATTGCTGTCGCTTATTGAGGGCTTTCGGTTTGCGGGTCGACGGGCGGTACCCGAGCAGACCCTGGCTAGCCGACCCATAAAAGAGCATCTTCGGTGAATATTCTTTTATATGGGTCCATTTGTGGGATCTGACTCTGCGGCCGCCTGCATCGACCCGTAAAGGCGTTTTTCCGTGAATTGTAAACGTCTTTTGCAGGTCGGTGTTATGCGGAGTCTGCTAGGGATGCTCTAAGGGCGCGTTGACGTCTAGTATTAATGTAAGGGCATGTACAAAGATGCTATCTTAGAAGTGCCACGTAGGATAAATGATGAGGTGGAGGAGAGATAACTTATAAGAAAAGATATGTTTTCTCTTATTTAAGATAAGACAAGAGATGATCTCTTAGCACAATTTGTCTCACCATGTTTTAAGGAATTACTGGTTATTGAAGATAAGGCTAAGATATAACCCATTGTAGATATATTTTTTGTCATCTCTAAATTGCATGCAAGACTTAAGAAAAGACTGTCTTATCAACCATTATACATGCCCTAATGAAGGTTACGCATTTCGTCTTCTTTTTTTGCATCTATTTGGTTCGATATTATTTTTTACAAGAAAAGAGCGAACCAGTAGTACGCGTTCAACTGTACTGTGACACGATCAACACGGTGGTCGTGTCACGTGGTTGCATCACATCGCGTCCTCTTGTGAGTCTTGTGTGCGCATGCCGCCGTTGCTTTCGCAAGAGGACTCATGAGCAACGACCAGGACCCGTCTTCTCAAAAAAAACAAAAAAAAAAAAACATGACCCATGCAGTTCTTAAGCAGGGCAGACCAAAGGCCTCTTTTGGTTACCTTGCAGCTTAATTCTGTTTCGTTCTCTGGTTGTACATGGACCAAGGTTTTTTGGTCAGAACTGAAGCATTTCCTTTCGGTCAGAATTCCTATTCTTCATCCAGACTCTTGGGCTAGATATTGTTGACAACAAGAAAGTTTTAGAATCACTTGCTGCCATTATCTTAGCTGGGTGCTGGACTGTCTGGATAGAACGGAACAATAGGAGACATGGAGAACGATGTCGTTCCATTCAGTCTTTTGTCGAATGGGAAATTGATACTATTCATGATCTTGCTACACTGGAAGAAGTGAGAATCCCCGAATGCTGAGAGAGAATACAAGCTGGTTACCGGCAGAGGAAACCTTTATCAAGGTGAATATTGATGCCAGCTATTCAGGAAACTTGGCTCATGGGGACACGTGAGTAGTGATTCGAAACCACAATGGTGAGTTAATCCGAGCTCAGGCTATATGGTACCAGTACGCGCAAAATGCAAGGTTCATGAAAGCCTTGGCGATCCGGGATGGTATCCGTTTAGCAATGGATTTTGGCTTCCGCAAGATTATCATCGAGAGTGATGCGTAGGAGGTTGTTCAGATGATCAATATTGCAAAATTTAAGAGGGTGGATATTGCTTCCATTTGTTATGATGTCCAGGAGGTGAGCTCCTGTTTTGATTCCTTCGTTCTCGTGCATGTAAACCGGGAAGCAAACATTCTGCGCATAGATGCGCCAGGCAGGCTAGCGAGGATCGTAGAAGATGTTTATGGGTTAATTGTGTACCCTCTTTTATTCTACGCTGTATTCAACCTCTATGTAATTCTCCCTTTTAAGCAGTAAAGCTTGTGTTTCGTAAACAAAAAAAACTGTTCCGTTCTCTGTTTAGAAGACAAAAGAAATAATCACATGTTCCTTTTCTACTAACAACATAAGCACCAGTGGTCTAGTGGTAGAATAGTACCCTGCCACGGTACAGACCCGGGTTCGATTCCCGGCTGGTGCATTTTTGTTGTTTTTGTTTTTGTTTTTGTTTTTGTTTTTGTTTTTGTTTTTGTTTTTGTTTTTGTTTTTGTTTTTGTTTTTTGTTGTTTTTGTTGTTTTTCGTCTCATTCTTTGTGTTTTTTATGCTTCTGTGCCACTGCGTGTGATTCAAACAGCATACTGACAGCCTGACAGGGGAGAAAGGTTACTAACTCAAAGGTGAAGAGGGAAAAAATCCTATAAATTCATTGCCAGTAACACCGTCACAGATGTTTCGTCAGAGCGCAGCATCACCCACGCGACACCACCCCGTCCAAGATTTGTCAGCCGCAGCTGAAAGCTATCTGCTGTATCCAAATGCTTCAGCCGGTGCATGTCAAGTGTTCGGCACCGCCGGCGAGATGCCCCTCGGCCAGCTCAAAACTCGAGGTCCGGCACGACCACGTCCCCGCTATCCACCTCGGCGTCCGTGAGCGTGAGCGCCCGCTGCAGCTTCCTGCCGCAGAACACCTCGACCTCCGCCGCGTACGTCGCCGTCACCGGCTTGTGGTCCGACAGCGTCAGCTCCGACCTGCCGTACCCCAGCAGCCTCACCCCCTTCCCGAACGACAGCACCCGGTCGCACCACGCCGGCGTCCTCCTCCCGCCCTTCTGGTCGTCGCCGATGTACTTGCCCGTCCCGACCTC
The DNA here is from genome assembly GCF_003073215.2 of Triticum urartu. Classification (NCBI taxonomy): domain Eukaryota; kingdom Viridiplantae; phylum Streptophyta; class Magnoliopsida; order Poales; family Poaceae; genus Triticum; species Triticum urartu. Next base: position 76,173,374 of record NC_053024.1, on the reverse strand, counting down.
GTACTTGTACGTCGGCGCGAACTCCAGCACCCCCTCGCTCCACCCCTCGAACGCCCGCCCCTTCCTCAGCTCCCGCTTCAGCTGATCATCACATTCACAACAAACGGAGCATCAGCAACATGGTTCAGAGTTCCATGGCGGAGGTGATGATGAGCGAGACTGCGTACCTGATCTTTTTCGGCTAGCTGAGGCCAGTCCATGGCGGCGATCAGGCTGTGGGTTCCGTCGTACGGCACGTCGATCCGGTAGTTCAGATCGCCCAGCCAGAAAATCCTCCTGCGGAAGAACATCTCTGTCAGATCACCGGAGTGATGCATTGGTGGATGCAATTCAGTGGTGCATGATCACTGACTCGTGGTCGTAGATGTCTCTGGGCAGCTCGAGGCCGCCGGGGCCGGCGAAGCGGGTCCGCCGGTGGATCTCCTGCACGTCGGCGTTCCGCTTGAGGAGGTTGCCGGGCCGCTCGCCGGCGGACAGGTGGGTGCACACGAAGCAGAACATGGTCTGGTAGATGGACATGCTCGCCGACACCGACCCCTTGTTGCCGATGTAGCCCATGGCGCCCACGCCCACGGTGGACACCTTGATGTTCTGGACGCACCTCCGCAGGCCGCGCCGCACCCAGATGGTCAGGAACACGCCCACCATCTGCTTGCTTACGATCCTCACGAACGGCGACCTGCCGCCGCCCTTCTTCTTCCCATGACCACGCGCGGCCTCGCCGTCGAGGTCGAGGTCCAGGTCAGGGACCATGGCCGGGCAGTCGTCGGCGGCGACCCTGGACTTCACGAACGACCTGTGCGCGCCGAACGATCTCGGCGACTTGAACGACGCCGATGACAAGGACGCGGTGGCCATCAGGTCCAGCGGCTGCTCCGGCCAGGCGAGCCCGATCCTGTCCGTCTTGCTCATCGTCTTCAGGAGCGCCCTCTGCTGCGCCCTTGGCTGCTCGTCCTCTAGGTCCTCCATGGCCCCGAGCATCCTGGGGGTGGCGGCCACGTACTCCTCGGGGTACACCGGGAAGCTGAAGGGCGCGTCGTCGTCGGTGTCGGTGTCGGTGCCGCCGGGGAACAGCTCGTCGGAGCCGTCGCGGGTCGGGGTGGCCGGGTGGCTGCGGTACCTGTACTTGGGCCTCGAGCAGGACGGCTGGGTCCGCGTGAGCGTGTCACGTATCAGCGCCTCCCACGCCAGCGCCGGCCGGACGTCCTCGGCGCCGAGCACGTTGCCGGCGTTGAGCGGCACCACCTCCTGGAACCCGAGCACGTACATGTCGGCCTGCTCGCCGCCGGTGGTGCCGAGCCACTCGGCGATGTCGAGGCCTTCCGGCGGCTCTATGCCGGCGGCGTTGTACGTGCCAATGCAGATCCTGCAGCACGAACCCATCAGCATCACCACGCCAAGAACCGCGAGAAAACGGAAAATGCGCCGCGATCGTGCCGAAAATACACTTGGACTGTACCTGAGCTCCTTGGTGCTGATGTACTGCGCGCGCATCGTCTCCGAGTTCCGCCGCCGCAGCTTGTACGGCGCGGCGTCCAGGCTCTCCTCTGCAGATCGTGCAACAAAAACAGGGTGGCTCATGAGGAATCACTCTGAATTTTGCTTCCGATTGGTACTTACTAGCAGTTCAGAATGCAAATTTTGGCAGTGGTAACAGGTGTTCGACGGGCAGAAGCAACGGCGATCATTGTGAAAATGCGCAAAATCGGCAAGAAGTCCTCCACCAAAATCAAGTACTGGCAATGATCTACTTTTGACGGCGGGAATGTGGTATCAGCTATGCTTTCCCCAAAAGGGCTGAACAGTCCGAAGCCGCACTTTTCCCCGTCTTCAGTATCGGATAAGAACACCTCATGGATCCGCGGAAGCGCACAGCCAACTTTCCAAACATGAGAACGAGGTGAAACCGAGATGTAAAAGAGCTCACCGGCGATGTCCACGCCTCCGGCCTCGCGCTCCGCCTCGGCGCCGTCGCAGCCGCAGCTCTCCTCTGCACGAGACGGACAGCAGGCAAATAAGGTGAGAAGGGGAGGAAGGAAGGAGGCTGCGATCCCCGGCGACCGAAATTCGAATCACAGAGCCCGAAATGAGGAGCCTCGGCCTGCTGCGTACCTTGCTCCCCGTCGTCGTCGCCGTCGTCCTCGTCGGCGTTGAACTTGGCGTCCTTGCTCCTGAGGTTGAGCCATTTCTTGAGCACCACCTTGGGCCAGAACACCTGCATCGCCCCAGCCCACAACACACCAAATCAATCACCAAGAACACAACATACACTCGATCGATCGACGGGCCCTGAGCGGCGCCCCTGCCCTACCTGGTCTCCCGGCGTCCTCTGATTCTGGGACACCATCTTTCCCTCTCTCCCTTTCTCTCCGATGCCAAAACCCCAGGACAATTCCTAGAGGAATCTACACACTTCTTCTTCTCCCCTGTGCTCTTCAGAGCTCCGAGCGCCAACTGAATCTGAAAGCCGCCTGCGCTGTGCTGCGGTGTGGTGGTGCGGGCGCCCGTGAGCTTGCGACAACGATTCTCGCTCAGACGGGACAAGGGCACATGGTGGTGGTTCGCGCGCTAGGCCGAGCCGAGTAGACAGCAGGTGGCGCCAAGCTAGCGGTGGATATATATAGGGGAGATGGGCCACGCGTGTGTACTTGTTTTCCTTTCGGCGACACGGCCATTACTGCGCACTCACGCTGACGCCTGCCTAATTAGCCCAACCTGTTCACATTTGATCCATCATCACGGAGACGCCATGGCCTGCTTGAAATAAAATGATTATCTTTACCGGAAAGGAACCTCCCATTAATATAACCTATTCATTTTTGGAGTGGTGTTTCATGGTTATTATCCTGTTCATTTTGTGGCTGGGAGCTGGGCGTCTGATAGTGCAGAATAAGGCCGAGCAGACGACCTCAGCTGATCAGAATGGGATTAAGAATGATGCGGCGATGTCGAATCTCTCGGCCGTTACGTGTTTGTTGACTCACTGACACGCGTTGTGCCTGCGATTTTCCTGCTTTCTTGTTCCTCTTCCGAAGATCGGAGAAGATGATTGTGTACTTCTTGTTGGTTGCCACCAGACCACAATCTATGCCACATGATGAAGGGAATCGAGTAGGTCGTCTCCTGATCACTTTGAACCCAACCGAATCACGGAGCATAACCCACCCGATATATCCTTGTCCCGCACTGGCTAATTGCCATAGCAAACTCCCTGTAAAAGCCACGGGGTCATGGCATCACCGTGTGGCACATTTCCCAGCATTTTAAACGTGGTGTGGACATCATATCACCGTGTGGCAAGCAAAGCAGCATGGACCCCCTTGAAAGTTTGAAACGGCCGGCACGATCTGCGAGCAATGATGGAGGGGGCGTGTCGTGATCGTTGCGCACGATCCTGATTACGGCTTGACAGATGCGATTAAGACTTTTGTGTTTCCTTTGGTTGCTTCTTGATTAGCTGCTGTTCACGTCACTTTCTAGCTTGCTTGGGCTCTGCTGCTAGTGATTAGTCGGGATCTACATTGCTCGGCTCTGTAGAGAATAGGGATGGGTAGAGAGGTGCAATGGCTAGGCTTTTTATGGCTAGGAATATTCTCCTTTTCTTCAGGGACCTCTTAGAGCCTGATCGGATGCACCCCGGGCCCGGAGCGGGCGGAGCGGCGCCGAATGCTACCGCTCCTCGGAGTAGAAAGAGTGGAGTGGAGCTGGATGTAGTTCAATCCGACAGAGTGGCTAATACCGAGCTTCACGTGCGACTCCCACCCACTAGCATTGTTCCCTGCACCCTTCTGATCGATTGTGTATGGACTATGGAGTGGAGTCAGTTGCCAAACATCTTATCAACTCTCATTTTGGCGGGAGGAGCCATCAGTCCAAGAGCTGGGAGTGGAGTCAAAGATTTGAAGGAGGGAAGGGGATCCAACCATGCTCTTAGTGCTCTATCGAAGAAATTAACGCAACAGACTCACGCAACCGCCGCTCCTCCCGAAAAAGAGATTAGGGTTCCTCTACCTCCCGTAGGCGCCAGCACCAGTCTGCCTCGTCTTCGGTGGCCTTAGGGCCATGGGGCGCGGTGGATCCTGGCCCTTTGCCGGTAGGAGGGCTCCGTTTTTAGATATTTCTTCGAGTTCTGTTAGTGTTTGTGTCTGCTCATGAAGACGAGACGGCGGCGGGAAGATGGAATAAGGTTCTCCCCACCTAGCCCCCCGTCCCGATGGTGCGTATAGCATCGTTGGTGGATGTGTGAATATATGTCTTTGGTGGATCTTACTTTGGTGGATCTACTCGAATCTGGCTATCGTTCGTCTACACTCGTGTGTGCATCGTTGGTGGGAGTGTGAATGTATGTCTCTGATGGATCTGTCTTTGGTGGATTTACTCGAATCTGGCTATCGTTCGTCTACGCTCGTGTGTCATCATGTTGGATCCTTTTGATCTACGCTACTCTTCATCGGTGGCGGGTGTTGTTCTGATGCGCCGGTCCTATGGGGCCTCAACACGACGACTTCCCGACTGTCTACTACAACATGTTTTGCCCGGCTCCGACAAGGGAGGGGCGATGATGGCGGCGCGCTTTCGGCTCGCTTCAGTTTTTGTAGCCGTTGCTAGGTGATCTCCGAATCTAGATATAATTTTTTTATGTTTATTGTACTATCATGATTGAACATTAATAGATGGAGAGTTTTCGCAAAAAAAGGTTCCACGGTCTGTTAAGTCGCGACCGGGCGGATGCAAACCGTGCCATGTGGTTATCTTGCTGAAAACCGGTCATAAACTAGGCGAGACGCGCTTTGCCGCCGGGTCCGTCAGCCGTGAGTTAGTTTTTTTTAGTAATTGCGGTAAGAGAGGTAAGAAATTTTACAATGAAAATCAAAGACTCAAACTAAAACTAAACTTAGTTGACCTATATTTCCGGCTTCTTCAGTTTGTGGTGTTCACTGTTCAATTCGGCGTCGGCATTTTCATGGTTGGTTGTATGAGTTTGGATGTATCCCTGGTTTATTGACGCCGAAATAGATATCCTTTTCCTCTAACTTTGTTTGTTGGTACGTGTATACATGACCCTAGTCCAATGTACGATACACGTTCCCCACACAACCAATTCACTGGTGCCTCTACCTCTTAGAACCACTCTCCTTGCATTTGTTTTCTTCCCCAAAAGGACTTCAATCTCTCAACCTAGTCACCTCCCCAACCTTGAGGTTAGATCTACCACCACAAAGCCTAGCTGCAATGGCTCTCCATCAGGTGCTCATGTTGGCTTGGATCTCCAATGCATTGTATTCCAGCTTTGCCCAGCGCTAGAACGACGTCGATCATCCACTGTACAAGAAGCTTGACAGGGAAGACAGAGAAAGCGGTGACCCGACCGCTCGGCGTAGAACTATCAAGTTGGAGTCACCCCCTCGCGAACGCACAAAGCAGAAAACCCATTTGCACCCTCCTCGGGAAGCGAAATAACCTACACACTCGGGAGGTCCTATTCAGTATGAAATGTGCCAAAGGATGACCAAACACATATGCCATGGGACACTCGCTTTAGTTGGCTAACCAGACGCCCTATTGGGCCACAACCCAACCAGAAAGGCAAAGCAGAAAAAAGCAATTTTCCCTTCCTCAACTACGAAATAACCCACACACACGAGGAGGGGGGATGCCGTGCATGGAAAGACCACAAAAAGCACACACCCCAGAACGCTCACCTCGGTTGGCTGGTCAGTTTCCTTACTGGGCATCAACCCGTACGGAGAAGCGAACCGGAAAAAATCGATTCGCCTTCCCCAACAACAAAACAACTCACATGTGTGGGGGTGTCTTATTCAACATGCAACACGTCGAAGGATGACGAAACACACACACCCTATGGCGCTCCCTCTGTTTGGCTGGCCAGTTGCCCTGTTGGGTTTCAGTCCATTCGGAGAAGCGAAACAGAAAAATCAATTCGCCCTTCCCCAACAACGGAACAACCCACATGTGTGGGAGGTCCTATTCAGCATGCAACACGTCAAAGGATAACGAAACACGCACGCCCTATGACGCTCCCTCTGGTTGGCTGGCCAGTCGCCCTATTGGGTCTCGGTCCATCCGGAGAAGCAAAACAGAAAAAAAATCAATCTGCCCTTCCCCAACAACGGAACAACCCACATGCATGGGAGGCCCTATTCAGCATGCAACACGTCAAAGGATGACGAAACACGCACACCCCATGATACTCCCTCTGGTTAGCTGGACAGTCGCCCTATTGGGTCTCGGTCCATTCGGAGAAGCGGAGAAAAAAACAAAAGAGGAAGGAAAACTGAATTAAAAACTAGAGAGAATATTTAAAATATTTTTTAAAAAAGTGCACAAATTTGAAAAAAAATAAAAATTACGTATTAAAAAATGGTTCATGAAATAGGGAAATGTTTGCCAATTTAAAAAATGTTAGCAAATTTAGAGAATGTTCTTGAATTTCAATGAATGTTCCCCAATTTTTAAAAAATTATGTAAAAATGTTCACGACTTTAGAAAATGTTCCTGGGTTTCCAAAAGAAGTTCCCGAATTTTCAGAAAATTTCATGATTTAGACAATATTTGTGAATTGAAATATGTTTATGAATTTACATATTTGACTATCGGTCAACATAGGAGTGCCATGTTAACATGTGAATAGGCACACCCGCACTGCACAACTAATTCACTCCCTGACATACGGAGATAAGTACAAAAGTACCTCAATGCACCAGGAGACTTCATTCCTAGGGAGCTTCATAACTTCGACATGCCCATATCTAATTTTCCCGCCTTCAATAGCTGAAATTGTTTTTAAAGTCCTGAAATCATCACATATGAAAAATATCAGGTGCTCACAGCCCTTTTATGTTGGGAGTTCTTGTGTTGTTGGATCACGGGCGGAATGGGAGCTCGTAATAGTTGTAGGAAAGCCTCTGAAGAGTACCAAATTTTGCCTAGAGGCTCGATGCTCACCAACAGATCCACGATTCAACGGTCTAGAAGCTCTCATATCATGAGAGCATGGGAGGGTTAGGAGCACTTAATTTTTTCCCTCTTGCTGGTAACATACACAAACATATTTAGTATGGCCTAGACGAGGTAAATTGATAATATACACAAACATATTTCCGAGTTGTGGCGCAAGTCGATGACCCACGATCTACGTGCCACAAATCGCCTTCCTTGTCATAGTTGCAAAGACCAATTACTTTGTTACATTTTCCGGATAGGCCCCATGTCTTATGCTCGGGTTTGGTCGTCCATGACTTCTTTTTTGTCGGCATTGAGCTACTAATGTGTGTGTACGTGTTGATTGTGTGTATCTGAATTGTCAGAGCCTGTATCTGTATTCATAAGGCTATCCGGTATTTCACATGATGCTATATTTTGAGCTAATTGAGAATTATCTTTTGCTTGATGGACATATTTCGCCGTCCGGTATTTCAAGTACCCCGGAATGTAAGCACTCCATAAATATCTACTTCCTCCGTTCAGAATTACTTGTCTTGGATATGGATGTATCTAGATCGCGGAAATGGATGTATCTAGATGTATTTTAGTTCTAGATACATCCATATCCGAGACAAGTAATTCTGAAGGGAGGGAGTATAACCATATCTGGCCCTCTTGCGCTAAGATCATGCCCTCTAATCCTGCACGATGTGGTGTCTCCTTTCGTCTCTCCAGTCTGCCTCTCTCCAAGAATACGCTGCCCTACGCTCGGTCTACATCGTAGTACAACTCAGGCGTCTTCATGGCGATGGCTACGCTCCACGTGCACACAAAAAAATTTATCCAAGACTGGGCCATGAAAAACAGATTCCACATGCATCACCACACAATCGTCCTATTAGAGTTGTGTCGAATATTATTGTACAAGGTAGGTTACGGTTGGACTTGGTTTTGGACTGTGTGTAAACAGGGTAGAAGTTGTGTCATAATAGGACACTTGTATCCTAGGCCTCTCATATATATCGGGGGTAGACACACGATGTAACCTATGCCAACATAATAGCACAGGCACGCGGGGGGAGCCGGCGGCGTGTGCCGGCGCCCGGGCGGCCGGGGTGCGGTATTGTAGCGGTGTCATGGGGAGGAGCGCCCATAGTCATGCCCCGAGGATGTAGCCATATTGGTAAACCTCGTTACCAAATCTCAGTGTTGTGCTGGTGTGATTGCTTGATCCTCGTTAGATCGACGGAGCGCCTCGGATTTATTCTATCAAATGGTATCATGAGCAAGGTTTTGAAGTCATCGGATTTGTTGGATCAAACGATCTTGGCGGCAGCAGGTTACTAGCGGTGGCGGCTCTCGATGGAATCGTGCAGCAGCAAGAGTTGTCGGTGTCTCGGAGTCGACGAGATCGATCGAGATGCGGCGAGGCAGCACAGACGAGGCCCTGGCAGAGGGACGTATTCACGCGTGGTGCCCTAGGCAGTCTAGCGCGATCGGGACAACGGGCGCGCGCATGGGCGGCGGCCCGAAGTGCGTTCCAGCGCACTGATTGGCCAAGTCTACTAAGTCGGGCGTGCAGGAGGCCATGCAGATGGCTGGTCAATGTATGGACGGGCTAGTTTGTGGAGCTGCAGATGTACAAGGTCGAGGCATGCAAGTGGAGACGTACACACAAGATTTGTTTGAAAAAAGGGCGTCACATGTGGTGTGCTTGCCATCGGGTGCTTGAGAGAAAAAGGAAAAAGGGAAATTTGGGTCAGCTTGTGCCATGTTTGGGCACGGGAGGCTGCCACTGATATGTCGTTTTTGGAGTTTTCTCTATGTTACATGATGGCAGCGGTCAATGCATTGCAGGAAATAAGGACGCGGAGTCGCAATATTCATGGAATATCAATGTCAATTGGTAGTTGGATCAATGTTTATTTTGGTCTGAAGGCTGCGTGTTTTCAAGTGTTGCATCAAGGTGGATGTTTAATCTGTTGGTGTGACGGGTTGCTTGATTGTGTAGCGGAATACCAAGTTGATCAAGATGGATGTGACGCCCGGATAATTAAGCTACAGTGATTCCCCGCTAATGATGCCACGTCACCACGGTTACTGTGGTAAACTCTCGATAGTTCAGAACCGAAACAAGTTCAAAATTTAAATAAAAGAAAACAATAAAAGTTTTCAAAAATTAAAACAAAAATGTTCGGTGGTTGCCAAATATTACAAAAGATAATTATGGTGTAAGGTTCACAATTTTATAAAATGCCTAAGTGTTTATAAATAAATAAAAACAGAAAAGAAAATAAATAAAAAGAGAAAACAGGAAACAAAACCAAAAAAATAAAAGGACCCCCCCCTGGGCCAGACGGCCCAGCCGGCCAGGCCACCAACCGGTCCAACTGGGCAAAGGCCCAGCCGGCCCCCCCCCACGCCTCCCTTATCCCCCCGACCAAACCCTAGCGCTAACCACTCCCCACTCCCCCCACTCCTCGCTCTCCCTCCCCGATCCAGATCGGGAACGGGGGCGTTCGACTCCGCCCCGCCGCCACTCGACGCCATCGCCTGAAGCCGCCCGCCGGCGACGACCCCCCTCACACGCCTCTTCTCCTCCTTCCCCGTTCTGGATCTGGGCGGCGTGCCCGACGCCGCCGTCGATCCCCGTCGCCCCGCCGCCGTTCACCATCGCCACCGCCACCGCGCTCCCCGTCCTCCTCTGGACGCCGCCGTGCCGCTGCCATCGCCCCGCGCCACCCCGTGCCCCTGACGCCATTCCGGCGCAGCCCCGCCACCTCATCACCATCGCCGGACCCCCCCCCCACCGGACTGCATCCTCCTCCCCGCCGGCCTGCATCCCCTACGCCGCTCGTCACCGTCCTCCTCCTCAACCCCCGCTGTCCCGTCCCTACGAATCCCGGTGAGGCCACGGCTTCGTCCTCCTCCTTCCCTGCCTCTGCTCGAGGCCGACCGTGCGCACGCGCACCACCGCGTCGGCCACACCGTCGCCCCTTGCCGTTCTTGGCCGTGCCCCGCCACGAGGTGCAGCAGCAGCTGCTGTGCTGCGGCGGTGCGGCCACCACCACTGCAGCGCCCCGTCGCCGGTGGCCTCGCCCCTCTGCGCCGCCTCCCCTCACCGCCTGCCCCCCTGCTGCTCCGGCCGGCGCCCCATGGCACCGTGCCTCGCCACGCCTAGTCTCCGCCCTCTCCTCCTCCCACGGCGCCACCGCGCCACTGGCCGCACCAGCGCCACCCCTCGCCTCCGCCCGCCGTGGCCCCGGCTGGCCGCGCCGGCGTGCCCCGCCGTCGGTGCCCCGGCGGCCTCGTCCCGCCCTGCGGGCGAGCGCCCGCTCGGGTGCGCCCGCACCCGGCGCCCGACGCCTGTGAACCCACGCCGCTATGGCCCCTCTAGGCCATGACATGGGGGCCCCAGCCCCAGAACGTTTAAAAATATATATTAATAAAAATAATTAAATAAATAAATAATAATTAATTAATTAATTAATTAAGGAATTAATTAAGTTAATTAATCATAATTAGGTTAATCAAATTAACTAATTAGTCTAATTAAACTGTGATTAGTTTAGCTAAAACCTGATTAGTCTAAACAGGGTATGACAGGTGGGCCCCGCTGGACCCACACGTCAGTTTGACCAGTCAACGCCCCTGTTGACTGCTGACGATCTGCTGACGTCATGAAGGTCTGGTCCTGGACTCTCCGATCCTCGTGGGCCAAGCTCGAAATGTCAGCCACGCCGCTAGCACACCGCTACGATATCCTATTTCTCTAAGGGACCGTCAGTGACCACAACAGCGCTTCTGTTAACTGCTGATGTCATGCTGACGTCATGATGACGTCAGCAGACACTATTCTGGATAATGTTGATTAAATTAATTAAATAAATTCTAAAAATGATTTAAACTTTAGAAAATCAATATAAAATAAACCGTAGCCCGGATGGAAAAACTTTATGAAAGTTGCTCAGAACGACGAGACGAATTCGGATACGCAGCCCGTTCGTCCGCCACGTGTCCCTAGCATAGTGAACCTGCAACATTTCACCTCCGGTTCATCTGTCCGAAAACGCGAAACACCGGGATATTTTCCCGGATGTTATCCCCCTTCACCGGTATCACCTAATACCGCGTTAGGGCACCCCTAGCACCGTTACTTGCCTTGTCATGCATCGTTATGCATCTGTTTGCATTATATTTATTGTTTCTTCCCCCCTCTTCTTCCGCTAGACACCGAGACCGACGCCGCTGCTACCCAGTACGACTACGGAGTTGACGACCCCTCTCTCTTGCCAGAGCAACCAGGCAAGCCCCCCCTTTGATCACCAGATATCGCCTACTCTTCTCTATACTGCTTGCATTAGAGTAGTGTAGCATGTTACTGCTTCCCGTTAATCCTATACTGATGCATAGCCTGTCCTTGCTACTACTGTTGTTACCTTTACCTGCAATCCTAATGCTTAGTATAGGATGCTAGTATTTTCATCAGTGGCCCTACATCCTTGTCCGTCTGCCATGCTATACTATCGGGCCGTGATCACTCGGGAGTTGATCACGGGTATATACTATATGCTTATACATGATACATGTGGTGACTAAAGACGGGTCGGCTTGTGGAGCACCCGCGAGTGATTCACGGATTGGGGGCTGAAAGGACCTTTGTCCCAACGGCCCTCTGTGTGGATCTTTGAGGCGGAGCGACAGGGCAGGTTCCGACCACCTAGGAGAGAGGTGGGCCTGGCCCTGGTCGGCGTTCGCGGATACTTAACACGCTTAACGAGATCTGGGTATTTGATCTGAGTCTGGCCATTTGGTCTATACGCACTAACCATCTACGCGGGAGTAGTTATGGGTATCCCGGCGTCGTGGTATCAGCCGAAGCCTTCTTGACGTCAGCGACGGAGCGGCGCGCGCTGGATTGGACTGGAACGCCACTAGGCTAGGTCTGCTTCCGGCCGCCCACGCAACGTGCAGGTGTGCTAAGGGCGATGGGCCCAGACCCCTGGGCGCTTAGGTTTAGACCGGCGTGCTGACCTCTCTGTTGGTCTAGGTGGGGCTGCGACGTGTTGATCTTCCGAGGCCGGGCATGACCCAGGAAAGTGTGTCCGGCCAAATGGGATCGAGCGTGTTGGGTATGTGGTGCACCCCTGCAGGGAAGTTAATCTATTCGAATAGCCGTGATCTTCGGTAACAGGACGACTTGGAGTTGTACCTTGACCTTATGACAACTAGAACCGGATACTTAATAAAACACACCCTTCCAAGTGCCAGATACAACCGGGTCGCTCTCTCACAGGGCGACGAGGGGAGGATCATCGGTTAGGATTATGCTATACGATGCTGCTTGGAGGACTTCAGTCTACTCTCTTCTACATGCTGCAAGACGGAGGCTGCCAGAAGCGTAGTCTTCGAAAGGACTAGCTATCCCCCTCTTATTCCGGCTTTCTGCAGTCCAGCCCACATATAATAGCCTTATTCCAGTTGATACCAATGCATACATATGTAGTATAGCTCCTTGCTTGCGAGTACTTTGGATGAGTACTCACGGTTGCTTTCTCCCCCTTTTTCCCCCTTTCCTTTCTTCCTGGTTGTCGCAACCAGATGTTGGAGCCCAGGAGCCAGACGCCACCGTCGACGACGACTCCTACTACACCGGAGGTGCCTACTACTACGTGATGCCCGCTGACGACGACCAGGAGTAGTTAGGAGGATCCCAGGCAGGAGGCCTGTGCCTCTTTCGATCTGTATCCCAGTTTGTGCTAGCCTTCTTAAGGCAAACTTGTTTAACTTATGTCTGTACTCAGATATTGTTGCTTCCGCTGACTCGTCTATGATCGAGCTCTTGTATTCGAGCCCTCGAGGCCCCTGGCTTGTAATATGATGCTTGTATGACTTATTTTAATTGTAGAGTTGTGTTGTGATATCTTCCCGTGAGTCCTTGATCTTGATCGTACACATTTGCGTGCATGATTAGTGTACGGTCAAATCGGGGGCGTCACAAGTTGGTATCAGAGCCGACTGCCTGTAGGAATCCCCCTTCCACACTCCTTGGCCGAAGTCGAGTCTAGACATTGTATAAACTTTTACTAACTTGGCTGTGTGCCTTACGGGCCCACGTCGCCATCGGGTGGTACTAGTATCTTTTACTCCTCGACCTTTACTCTGGGACTCTGAACTCCCTTCTACTCGGGTTAAACGAATTTACTAACTCTGACACTAGGATCCCGTTACGACATTCACCCCAAAGTTGGATAAGCCCTAGTTATTCTTTAGAAATGTATTTGAACATTATCCACATTGTCATTTGACTCCAGTGAAAACATCTGTGTTTTCAGATGGAACCCACGAGGCAGGTCGTGCGCCACACGACGGCCATTGGTGCCTCAGGATCACCTGCTGTGTTGGCTGAGATGATGACCTATCTGGGTTATCGTTGGCACCCTGAGTACACCGTCTATGAGGAGTACCAGGACTTCAACCAGGAGCAGTACCGTGCCATCGTCCACCTCTACTCTCGGGAGTATGACTCCACTACCGTGCTGCACACTGCTCATGGTGTTGGAGTGACTATCGATATGGCGGTCCACGATGCTGCTTATGCTGCTCTGACACGTCTTCGTGGAGAGTATCAGGAGTTGGACACCTCCCCCTTCAGGCACATTGCTATCGCATCCGATGTTGGTGCGGAGGGTTACTACACTGCTGCCTACTCCACTATCACCCGAGAGCCCTTCTACCATCAGAACCTGGTTCTGCATGCTGATGGGCTGGATCGAGCTAACCGAGCTCTTCGCCACGAGTTGTACACCACTCGTCAGCACCTCTACCGTGCTCTGACGATGTTGCACCCCTTCGTCGGATCTGGGGAGCTGTCGCGTTCTGCTATCTACCCAGCCAGGACCGTGATGCCCCAGGGCGTCGGCTGGCCAGATGTGGGAGGCTACTCTCCTGCATTGGGCCCTCTCCTGCCACCTGCGCATCGGGTTCCGCACCAGAGTATCCGCGGACCCCAGGCTACTCGCGTGGAGGTCTTCCCTTCGCGTCACTACCAGCTGTCGGGCTACACCTACCTCCGCAGTACCGCATGGGACTGACGTAGACTTGCTTATTAGTGTTAGATGCATTCGCCGCGAGCCTGTGTGCCGCCTATGATGTCTTAGTCTATGTACTGAACACTGTGTAACGAACTCTATGCATGATCTCTTTTGTAAGATATGCCGACTACTATGTGGTATCTATCGTGCTGCTTTCGTTGTGCATGGTTCATCATGAATGATTCTTGTTTTTACAATTCCTCAATGCTGAACTACCCCTGTTAAATATTAGCAGGATGGTTAGACCAGGTGGTCGTGGTCGTGGTGGCAACGCCCCACCACCGCCTGAGTACATGGCTGGTATGATCCAACAGCTTGAGATGAATCGCCAGTTCATGGAGAATATGATGGCTCAGTTTCCTCGCCCCAATATGAACCAGCAGCCAACCCCAGTGACTCTGCAGGATTTCATGCGCCTGAACCCAACTGTGTACCGCAGCTCAACTCAGCCTCTGGATGCTGATGACTGGCTCCGTGACATCACCTATGAGATGGAGTCTGCTGATGTAGCCCCTGCCAGCTATGTCACCTTTGCTTCCTTCTTCCTGAAAGGACCCGCAGCTCAATGGTGGGACAGCCACAGGCGTACACTGCCAGTTGGAACAATCATCACCTGGCCAGACTTCCAAGCTGCCTTCCGTGCTCGCTTCATTCCTCAGGGAGTCATGGACCGGAAGAAGCGTGAGTTCCGCAACCTCACCCAAGGCAACAAAACTGTGGAAGCTTATCAGCGGGAGTTTCTTGACTTGTCCCGCTATGCTGAAGAGGACATTGCAACTGATGCACGCAAACAGGAGAAGTTCCGGGATGGCCTTCAAGCTGACATCAAACTCGCACTTCTAGTGCATGATTTTGCTGATTTCGCCACTCTGGTGAACAAAGCCATCAATGTCGAACCTCCATGGTTTGCAACGACGTCCCTGTAGAAATCGAAGGGCTAGAATTCCTTGTCTCTCCCATCGTGCTGAAGTCCTGTAGCATTGATCTCATTCTGGGAATGAATTGGTTAAAAGCGCATACTGCTTCTATAGTTTGCGCCACTAAGGTCGTCCATTTGCTACACCCTTCTGATGAAATAATAGCTTATCGAGCTCATCTAGTTCAGAACGCCGAGGCACGACTTTATGCCTTGAACGCGTTGAACGCTGCACCACTCGAGGGCATTGAAAACGTTCCCGTCGTTCATGAATTCCAAGATGTATTCCCTGAAGAACTTCCAGGGATTCCCCCTGCTAGAGCTGTCGAATTCATCATCGACTTGAAACCCGGCACTACCCCTATAGCTAAGCGACCCTACAAGATGCCGCCGCATGAGCTCCTTGAGCTTAAGGAGGAAATCGACAAATCTCTTGTCAAAGGTTTCATTCGCCCAAGTTGCTCTCCTTGGGGAGCACCTTCTCTCTTTGTTAGGAAGAAGGATGGGACAAACCGATTGGTCCAAGACTACCGTCCTATAAACCAAGCTACCATTCAGAATAAATACCCTCTTCCTCGGATCAATGATCTTTACGATCAACTGGCTGGTTCATCAGTGTTCTCCAAACTTGACTTGAGGTTGGGTTACCACCAGATCCGTGTTCGTGAAGAGGACATCCCAAAAACCGCCTTCGTGACTCGGTATGGGTCATATGAGTACACAGTCATGTCATTCGGCTTAACGAATGCTCCCGCCACCTTCTCTCGTCTGATGAATTATATATTCATGGATTACCTCGACAAGTTCATCGTGGTTTATCTGGACGATATCCTTGTATTTTCCAAGAACGAGGAAGAACATGCTGGACATCTGCGTCTTGTGCTAGAGAAGCTTCGAGAACATCAGCTGTATGCTAAGTATTCCAAGTGTGAATTCTGGCTTCCCGAAGTAACCTATCTTGGGCATGTCATCTCCAAAGATGGTATTGCCGTCAACCCTGAACGAGTTCAGGCTATTCTCGATTGGACTCCTCCGAAGAATGTGAAGCAAGTCCGAAGTTTTCTCGGTCTCGCCAGCTATTGCCGTCGATTCATCGAGAACTTCTCCAAGATTGCCAGGCCTCTGACTAATTTGTTGCATAAGGGTGTCAAGTTCGACTGGACAGACAAGTGTCAGGAAAGTTTCCAGGCGCTCAAAGACAAGTTGACTTCTGCCCCCGTGCTTGCACCACCTGATACTAAGAAGGACTTCGTCATTTACTGCGACGCTTCCCGCCAAGGATTAGGCTGTGTCCTAATGCAGGAGCGCAGAGTGATTGCTTATGCCTCTCGTCAACTGCGCCCTCATGAAGAAAACTACCCAGTTCACGACCTCGAGCTTGCTGCTGTCATTCATGCACTGAAGCAGTGGCGACATTACCTTCTCGGTAATCGTTGCGAGATCTTCACCGACCATCAAAGTCTGAAGTATCTGTTTACTCAGCCAGATTTGAACCTACGCCAGCAAAGATGGATGGAGACTGTTGCAGACTTTGACGTGGATATATCATATACCCCCGGCAAGGCTAATGTGATGGCTGATGCCCTGAGCCGCAAGTCTTACTGCAACCACCTCCAGGTCCACAAAGTTCAGCCCTCGCTTGTCGAAGAATTTAGAGGGCTGAACCTTCATATTGTTCCTCCGGGATCACTCGCTCCCCCTCCCGAAGGTTTCCCCAAACAGAACCTCCATGTTGTTTCCAAGGGTTCTCTCAATACCCTGGTTGCGAAACCAGATCTTGTGGACACCATCAAATGGATACAGAAATGTGACGATGAAGTCCTCAAGATTAAGCGCGACCTCAAAAGGGGAAAGCCCTCATTCTTCACGATCGCCGACGATGGCGCCTTGTATTTCAAAGGCCGCTTAGTGGTACCATGTTCGAAGAAAAACCTAGATAAGACTAAAAGGGTTATGCAAGAAGCTCATGATACGCCTCTGTCCATCCATCCTGGTAGTACAAAGATGTATCAGGATATTCGTCAAAGATTCTGGTGGTCTAATATGAAGCAGGACATTGCTCGTTATGTTGCTGAGTGTGACGTTTGTCGCCGAATCAAAGCAGAGCATCAAAGGCCTGCTGGAACTCTGCAACCTATCTCTATTCCTGAATGGAAATGGGACCATGTTGAAATGGACTTCGTCACTGGATTTCCCAAATCGCAGAAAGGTAATGATGCTATTCTTGTCGTCATTGACCGGCTTTCCAAAGTTGCCCATTTCCTGGCGGTCAAAGAGACAATCACTGCTAGTCAGCTTGCTACTCTCTACATGGCTAGAATTGTTTCACTTCACGGTATCCCACTGGTTATCAGTTCCGACCGTGGCAGCTTATTCACTTCAAGATTTTGGGCGAGTTTCCAAGAAGCTATGGGGACTCATCTGTCGTTCAGTACTGCGTTCCATCCTCAGTCGCAAGGACAGGTTGAACGTGTCAACCAAGTTCTCGAAGACATGCTACGAGCTTGTGTAATCTCATTCGGCAAGAAATGGGAGGAATCTCTTCCATATGCCGAGTTCTCTTATAATAATAGCTATCAAGCTAGTCTAAAGATGTCCCCCTTCGAAGTGCTATATGGACGAAAGTGTCGAACCCCTCTGAACTGGTCAGAAACTGGGGAACGTCCACTCTTTGGTCCGGATATTATACAACAGGCCGAAGAACAAGTTCGCATTATTCGCGAGAATCTCAAGACTGCTCAGTCACGTCAGAAAAGTCAGTATGACCGTCATCACCAAGACATGGTCTATCAACCTGGCGAAAAGGCTTATCTTCGAGTTACACCAAGGAAGGGTGCTCACCGCTTCGGGATCAAGGGCAAGCTAGCTCCTCGCTATATCGGTCCTTTCACTATTCTCGAAAGGCGTGGTAAAGTGGCATATCAACTGGAGCTTCCACCGAACCTTTCTCAGGTTCACGATGTGTTCCACGTGTCACAACTCCGCCGTTGCTTCAAGGATCCAATCCGAGCGGTGGATCATGAAGTGCTCGAATTGCAACAGGACCTCTCGTATAAAGAGCATCCGGTCCGCATTCTTGACCAAGCTGAACGCCGCACACGTCAGAAGGCGATCAAATTCCTCAAAGTCCAGTGGTCGAATCACTCTGAGGACGAAGCCACTTGGGAACGCGAGGATCGTCTGCGTGATGAATACCCCGCACTCTTTCCTTCTACCTCCTAAATCTCGGGACGAGATTTCTTGTAGTGGAGGAGAATTGTGACGCCCGGATAATTAAGCTACAGTGATTCCCCGCTAATGATGCCACGTCACCACGGTTACTGTGGTAAACTCTCGACAGTTCAGAACCGAAACAAGTTCAAAATTTAAATAAAAGAAAACAATAAAAGTTTTCAAAAATTAAAACAAAAATGTTCGGTGGTTGCCAAATATTACAAAGATAATTATGGTGTAAGGTTCACAATTTTATAAAATGCCTAAGTGTTTATAAATAAATAAAAACAGAAAAGAAAATAAATAAAAAGAAAACAGGAAACAAAACCAAAAAAATAAAAGGACCCCCCCCCCTGGGCCAGACGGCCCAGCCGGCCAGGCCACCAACCGGCCCAACTGGGCAAAGGCCCAGCCGGCCCCCCCACGCCTCCCTTATCCCCCCCGACCAAACCCTAGCGCTAACCACTCCCCACTCCCCCACTCCTCGCTCTCCCTCCCCGATCCAGATCGGGAACGGGGGCGTTCGACTCCGCCCCGCCGCCACTCGACGCCATCGCCTGAAGCCGCCCGCCGGCGACGACCCCCCTCACACGCCTCTTCTCCTCCTTCCCCGTTCTGGATCTGGGCGGCGTGCCCGACGCCGTCGTCGATCCCCGTCGCCCCGCCGCCGTTCACCATCGCCACCGCCACCGCGCTCCCCGTCCTCCTCTGGACGCCGCCGTGCCGCTGCCATCGCCCCGCGCCACCCCGTGCCCCTGACGCCATTCCGGCGCAGCCCCGCCACCTCATCACCATCGCCGGCCCCCCTCCCCCCCCCCCCCGGCCCCCCCCCCCCCACCGGACTGCATCCTCCTCCCCGCCGGCCTGCATCCCCTACGCCGCTCGTCACCGTCCTCCTCCTCAACCCCCGCTGTCCCGTCCCTACGAATCCCGGTGAGGCCACGGTTTCGTCCTCCTCCTTCCCTGCCTCTGCTCGAGGCCGACCGTGCGCACGCGCCACCACCGCGTCGGCCACACCGTCGCCCCTTGCCGTTCTTGGCCGTGCCCCGCCACGAGGTGCAGCAGCAGCTGCTGTGCTGCGGCGGTGCGGCCACCACCACTGCAGCGCCCCGTCGCCGGTGGCCTCGCCCCTCTGCGCCGCCTCCCCTCACCGCCTGCCCCCCTGCTGCTCCGGCCGGCGCCCCATGGCACCGTGCCTCGCCACGCCTAGTCTCCGCCCTCTCCTCCTCCCACGGCTGCGCCACCGCGCCACTGGCCGCACCAGCGCCACCCCTCGCCTCCGCCCGCCGTGGCCCCGGCTGGCCGCGCCGGCGTGCCCCGCCATCGGTGCCCCGGCGGCCTCGTCCCGCCCTGCGGGCGAGCGCCCGCTCGGGTGCGCCCGCACCCGGCGCCCGACGCCTGTGAACCCACGCCCGCTATGGCCCCTCTAGGCCACTGACATGCGGGGCCCACGCCAAAAATGATTAAAAAAATAAAAAAATGATAATAATAAAAAATTTAAATTAAAATTAAAAATAAATGAATAATAATTAAATTAATTAATTAAGTTAATTAATCATGTTTAATTAACCTAATTAACTAGTTAGCTTAATTAAACCCTAATTAGTTAAACAGTCAATGACGAACGGGACCCACCTGTCAGGTTGACCAAGTCAACTACTGATATCATGCTGACGTCATGATGACGTCAGCAGACACTATTCTGGATAATGTTGATTAAATTAATTAAATAAATTCTAAAAATGATTTAAACTTTAGAAAATCAATATAAAATAAACCGTAGCCCGGTTGGAAAAACTTTATACATGAAAGTTGCTCAGAACGACGAGACGAATTCGGATACGCAGCCCGTTCGTCCGCCACGTGTCCCTAGCATAGTGAACCTGCAACATTTCACCTCCGGTTCATCTGTCCGAAAACGCGAAACACCGGGGATATTTTCCCGGATGTTATCCCCCTTCACCGGTATCACCTAATACCGCGTTAGGGCACCCCTAGCACCGTTACTTGTCTTGTCATGCATCGTTATGCATCTGTTTGCATTATATTCATTGTTTCTTCCCCCCTCTTCTTCCGCTAGACATCGAGACCGACGCCGCTGCTACCCCGTACGACTACGGAGTTGACGACCCCTCTCTCTTGCCAGAGCAACCAGGCAAGCCCCCCCTTTGATCACCAGATATCGCCTACTCTTCTCTATACTTCTTGCATTAGAGTAGTGTAGCATGTTACTGCTTCCCGTTAATCCTATACTGATGCATAGCCTGTCCTTGCTACTACTGTTGTTACCTTTACCTGCAATCCTAATGCTTAGTATAGGATGCTAGTATTTTCATCAGTGGCCCTACATCCTTGTCCGTCTGCCATGCTATACTATCGGGCCGTGATCACTCGGGAGTTGATCACGGGTATATACTATATGCTTTATACATGATACATGTGGTGACTAAAGACGGGTCGGCTTGTGGAGCACCCGCGAGTGATTCACGGATTGGGGGCTGAAAGGACCTTTGTCCCAACGGCCCTCTGTGTGGATCTTTGAGGCGGAGCGACAGGGCAGGTTCCGACCACCTAGGAGAGAGGTGGGCCTGGCCCTGGTCGGCGTTCGCGGATACTTAACACGCTTAACGAGATCTGGGTATTTGATCTGAGTCTGGCCATTTGGTCTATACGCACTAACCATCTACGCGGGAGTAGTTATGGGTATCCCGGCGTCGTGGTATCAGCCGAAGCCTTCTTGACGTCAGCGACGGAGCGGCGCGCGCTGGATTGGACTGGAACGCCACTAGGCTAGGTCTGCTTCCCGCCGCCCACGCAACGTGCAGGTGTGCTAAGGGCGATGGGCCCAGACCCCTGGGCGCTTAGGTTTAGACCGGCGTGCTGACCTCTCTGTTGGTCTAGGTGGGGCTGCGACGTGTTGATCTTCCGAGGCCGGGCATGACCCAGGAAAGTGTGTCCGGCCAAATGGGATCGAGCGTGTTGGGGTATGTGGTGCACCCCTGCAGGGAAGTTAATCTATTCAAATAGCCGTGATCTTCAGTAACAGGACGACTTGGAGTTGTACCTTGACCTTATGACAACTAGAACCGGATACTTAATAAAACACACCCTTCCAAGTGCCAGATACAACCGGTGGTCGCTCTCTCACAGGGCGACGAGGGGAGGATCATCGGTTAGGATTATGCTATACGATGCTGCTTGGAGGAATTCAGTCTACTCTCTCCTACATGCTGCAAGACGGAGGCTGCCAGAAGCGTAGTCTTCGAAAGGACTAGCTATCCCCCTCTTATCCCGGCTTTCTGCAGTCCAGCCCACATATAATAGCCTTATTCCAGTTGATACCAATGCATACATATGTAGTATAGCTCCTTGCTTGCGAGTACTTTGGATGAGTACTCACGGTTGCTTTCTCCCCCTTTTTCCCCCTTTCCTTTCTTCCTGGTTGTCGCAACCAGATGTTGGAGCCCAGGAGCCAGACGCCACCGTCGACGACGACTCCTACTACACCGGAGGTGCCTACTACTACGTGATGCCCGCTGACGACGACCAGGAGTAGTTAGGAGGATCCCAGGCAGGAGGCCTGTGCCTCTTTCGATCTGTATCCCAGTTTGTGCTAGCCTTCTTAAGGCAAACTTGTTTAACTTATGTCTGTACTCAGATATTGTTGCTTCCGCTGACTCGTCTATGATCGAGCTCTTGTATTCGAGCCCTCGAGGCCCCTGGCTTGTAATATGATGCTTGTATGACTTATTTTAATTGTAGAGTTGTGTTGTGATATCTTCCCGTGAGTCCTTGATCTTGATCGCACACATTTGCGTGCATGATTAGTGTACGGTCAAATCGGGGGCGTCACAATGGAGCACATGCGACGAGGATGGCGGCATGCGTATATGGCTCGGAGGAGTCTGGAGCTCGTCGTGGCAGGTATCATGCATGCACAGGGCGTCAAGGCAATGCACAGATGTGTGAGGCGGACACGACGCAGGGTGGAGCATGATTACAGTCGGATAATTTTAGTTGGGTCGGACTGGACAGTCTGGCGGACCGACATGGATGTTGGTTAAAGCAGAAGACGACGGTGATTTCAGCGATGACGACATAGGAGCGTGATGCTGATGGTGGCCGACTTCTGGGGCGTGTAAACACGTGATGCAGGCTTGAGGGCTTGTGCGGCTTCGACAGACTATGGCGCGGGGTTGATTCAAGATGGTGCGCACAGGAGAGTTTGAAGTCGACAGGGCGCGGGAGGGTGGCACGTACAACCACCATGGAGTCATGTTGAAGCTGGAGATGGAGTTTAATAGAAGACTTCACTCTGTGCTGATGGAGGGGCTACGGCGTAAGAATTCGGAGAATCAAAGCCTATTTCAGCAGGTAAAGCGAGAGACACGTGGATCGGACTGGGCGCCAGTGGTCTGATGGAGACGTGATACTCGGCATCGGTCGGTAATGATCGATGGTTCTCTGCAGTGGGGGTTGAGGGAGTGTGGGCTAGCTACCCGGGAGACTCGACCAGGACAGCAGAGGCTCGGCGCGGTGATAGCGGCGAGGCGTGCGGTAAGCACGGGACACAGCGACAGGCCAGGGCACCGGTGGTCAGATATGTTGTTAGA
Organism: Triticum urartu; assembly: GCF_003073215.2. Classification (NCBI taxonomy): domain Eukaryota; kingdom Viridiplantae; phylum Streptophyta; class Magnoliopsida; order Poales; family Poaceae; genus Triticum; species Triticum urartu. The sequence continues at coordinate 76,150,593 of NC_053024.1, read as the reverse complement.
CAAAGTGTGCAAGGGGGTGCTGAAGCAGTGTTGACGAGTACCGGATTCAAGTTGGTGACTAGGTTTATCGGTGCCGATTGATGGACAGGAGTTGACCATGAAGAATCTGAGAAAGTGGCGGAAAGTCTGAAATTGTCAAAAGCTGAGAGAGTACATGGCCGTATATTTTGTGGTGTTCAGTGCACATGGCAAAGTGCGGATGACAAGTACAGAAAGAGGCGGAGTGTTATAGCTGTGGGACATGTCAGAGACTATCCGGGAAAAAGGATGAGACAACTGTGAATTTGACTCAGGGTGACACAGGGCGACGGTGAAATTCCATCAAGTTTCAGACAGATGGTCAAGAAAAAGCGGTGATGTTGAGTTCAGGTAACTCTTGTATGTGACGTCCAATATTTGAGTTGTTCATTTTTCACGCAGACAATGGTTGGTGTGTGATGTTGTTGAACGGATACTCCGGAAGTTGGAAACACAAGGTAGAGTAATGAGGAACTTAATTTTGCTCGAGTATTGACTATGAAGAAGACGAGAAGGGACTACAGTTGTAGGTGGAGTCATATGGAGTCTGGGAGTAGCAGCGGTGCTCATGGCGTATCTCAAGTCCAATGTACATGAAGGTTTGACGCACGGACGAATTCAAGGTGGTGGAGAATAGTCGCCAAGGTGGAGTTTGTTAGAGTTGTGTCGAATATTATTGTACAAGGTAGGTTACAGTTGGACTTGGTTTTGGACTGTGTGTAAACAGGGTAGAAGTTGTGTCCTAATAGGACACTTGTATCCTAGGCCTCTCATATATATCGGGGATAGACACACGATGTAACCTATGCCAACATAATAGCACAGGCACGCGGAGAAGCCGGCGGGTGTGCCGACGCCCGGGCGGCCGGGGTGCGGTATTGTAGCGGTGTCATGGGGAGGAGCACCCATAGTCATGCCCCGAGGATGTAGCCATATTGATGAACCTCGTTACCAAATCTCAGTGTTGTGCTGGTGTGATTGCTTAATCCTCGTTAGATCGACGGAGCACCTCGAATTTATTCTATCACGTCCATCACAAATAGACATGTATCGATCGAACAGAGACAGTACGCATCGTACAAGATGCCGAATCAAGACAGATACAGCACAAGAAATAGGCACATGATTTAAGCTCCTTCTCGAAAGTAGCTGATAAAGTGTACTATTCTTGTCGACGATGGACCGAAGGAGTATGGACGAACAGCTTGGACCTGAACAGTGGCTAATTATCTCAGCAGACTGTACATATCCGGAGCTTCATTAGTGCATGAACGAAAGCTATCTCGGTCACATTTTGGGAATGAAAAGGAGGGGCGGGAAGAAGATGCCAAGGCGGCTAATGACAACGGAATAGCAAAGTATAGTTTTCCCATCAGTGTACGTTGATTTTTCTACGGGGAGTTTAGTAGAATAATCATGGTTCCATTACTAGCCTGACACGAAACTGTCAGTTAAGCTAGGCTCGATCGAGGCACCGTCCTTGCATAAGTTTGCTGTTAGTGTAAGTTGATTTTTCTACGGGAAATTAGTAGCATATCATGTCATGATTAGTTAATAGCTTGCGAGGAAAATCTTAAGCAAGGTAGCTCGATCAAGGCACCGCCCTTGCAAAGTTTTGAAAAAAAAGGCACCGTCCTTGCTGTTATGATATAAGTACATGACAGATTTAACAATTAGGTTGTTGATATTGGCCCAAGCTCACGCTCCAAATATACTACATTCCCCCACTAAATAAAATCCCTTCCTCCCATTAAATGTAACCCTTTTTGACGTGCCGATCAGTTCCACGTTTTTTGTCACGGTGCTGATCAGTTCCAAGTTTCTTGCAGAGATAAACAATTCAGAAAAGCGTGTCAAGGCTGTCTTCACTTTGAGAAACCGTCACCGGAACTTGAAGCGTAGTGGTACCTGCCGGCCGGCCCCGCCAATGTGTGTTGCGAGACGCATCCGCGCGCCGACGAGATTGAAAGTGGAATTGTGATCTGTGTGCATATTTGGTGTTGGTGGAATAATCATGTCATTGCCATGGCTTAGCTTCTTGGTTGGTGGGTTAACATTATATACCACTGTTGGCGAGCGGGAGGTCACATGCATTGCGCCGATCCAAAACCTCCCGCAGATCGACGTCATAGATCATACGTACTCCTAGTAGATTTCTCTTTTACGAGGCAGACGTACTACTATGCAGTACTTTTAGTACATCTGATTGACCTACGCAGTACCCATTTGCAGTTTTGCACCTCTATGCGGTCATATCATACGGATCGAAAGACTAATCGTGCGCTGCGTGCGCCCGTCTGCGGTACCAGTTTTGCACATCAGGGCATCTCACCCGTGAACCGCCGGCATCCGTCCGAACGGCGAAAGTCATTCAATACGGTTGTGTTCGATCTACGACACAATCCGGACATATTTTCTCTCGCAAACTAAAGACAAACTGGGGCTTTGCCGGAGTTTAGGTCGCTGCCAAGCCCCGCTTTTGACCGCCCTGACCCACCCAAACCCCCTACTCCCTCCTCCACGTGCGTTCCTATCCGACGCCAGCTGCCCACATTCATGCGGCTCCACATTGAAGACGGATCAGGACGGACACGACCTCTTACTGCCTCCATCATTGAAATGACACGTCAGCCGAGGGCGCTGCCCGCTGTACATCCGGCTGAACACACCTATCCACTGTTGGAAATATGCCCTAGAGGCAATAATAAATTAGTTATTATTATATTATATTTCATTGTTCATGATAATCGTTTATTATCCATGCTAGAATTGTATTGATAGGAAACTCAGATACATGTGTGGATACATAGACAACACCATGTCCCTAGTAAGCCTCTAGTTGACTAGCTCGTTGATCAATAGATGGTTACGGTTTCTTGACCATGGACATTGGATGTCGTTGATAACGGGATCATATCATTAGGAGAATGATGTGATGGACGAGACCCAATCCTAAGCCTAGCACAAAGATCGTGTAGTTCGTATGCTAAAGCTTTTCTAATGTCAAGTATCATTTCCTTAGACCATGAGATTGTGCAACTCCCGGATACCGTAGGAGTGCTTTGGGTGTGCCAAACGTCACAACGTAACTGGGTGGCTATAAAGGTTCACTACAGGTATCTCCGAAAGTGTCTGTTGGGTTGGCGCGAATCGAGACTGGGATTTGTCACTCCGTGTAAACGGAGAGGTATCTCTGGGCCCACTCGGTAGGACATCATCATAATGTGCACAATGTGATCAAGGAGTTGATCACGGGATGATGTGTTACGGAACGAGTAAAGAGACTTGCCAGTAACGAGATTGAACAAGGTATCGGGATACCGATGATCGAATCTCAGGCAAGTATCGTACCGATAGACAAAGGGAATTGTATACGGGATTGATTGAATCCTTGACATCATGGTTCATCCGATGAGATCATCATGGAGCATGTGGGAACCAACATGGGTATCCAGACCCCGCTGTTGGTTATTGACCGGAGAGTTGTCTCGGCCATGTCTGCATGACTCCCGAACCCGTAGGGTCTACACACTTAAGGTTCGATGATGCTAGGGTTATAGGGAATAGATGTACGTGGTTACCGAATGTTGTTCGGAGTCCCGGATGGGATCCCGGACGTCACGAGGAGTTCCGGAATGGTCCGGAGGTAAAGATTTATATATGGGAAGTCATCATACGGTCACCGAAATAATTCGGGGGTTACCGGTATTGTACCGGGACCACTGGAGGGGTTCCGGGGGTCCACCGGGAGGGTCCACCTGCCCCGGAGGACCCTATGGGCTGTGTGTGGAGAGGGACCAGCCCCTTAGTGGGCTGGGCGCCTCCCCCCCTAGGGCCCATGCGCCTAGGGTTTGGTGGAACCCTAAAGGGGGGTGCCCCCCTTGCCTTGGGGGGCAAGGCAACCCCCCTGGCCACCGCCCCCTCCTCAGATTAGATCTGAGGGGGCCGGCCCCCCTCTCCCTTGCCCCTATATATATGTGGGGGTGGGAGGGCAGCCGCACCCAAGTTCTGGCGCAGCCCTCCCCCTCTCCCAAGTCCTCCTCCTCTCCCGCGGTGCTTGGCGAAGCCCTGCAGGATTGCCACGCTCCTCCTTCACCACCACGCCGTCGTGCTGGTGCTGGATGGAGTCTTCCCCAACCTCTCCTTCTTCCCTTGCTGGATCAAGGCGTAGGAGATGTCATCGGGCTGCACGTGTGTTAAACGCGGAGGCGCCGTGGTTCGGCGCTTAGATCGGAATCAACCGCGATCTGAATCGCTACGAGTACGACTCCTTCATCCGCATTCTTGCAACGCTTCCGCTTAGCGATCTACAAGGGTATGTAGATGCACCCTCCTTCCCCTCGTTGCTAGATTACTCCATAGATTGATCTTGGTGATGTGTAGAAAATTTTAAATTTCTGCTACGATCCCCAACAGTGGCATCATGAGCTAGGTCTATGCGTAATTTCTATGCACGAGTAGAACACAAAGCAGTTGTGGCCGTCGATTTTGTCAATTTACTTGCCGTTACTAGTCTTATCTTGATTCGGCGGCATCGTGGGATGAAGCGGCCCGGACCGACCTTACACGTACTCTTACGTGAGACTGTTTCCACGGACTGACATGCACTAGTTGCATAAGGTGGCTAGCGGGTGTCTGTCTCTCCCACTTTAGTCGGATCAGATTCGATGAAAAGGGTCCTTATGAAGGGTAAATAGAAATTGGCATATCACGTTGTGGTTTTGGCGTAGGTAAGAAACGTTCTTGCTAGAAACCTATAGCAGCCACGTAAAAACTTGCAACAACAATTAGAGGACGTCTAACTTGTTTTTGCAGCATATGCCTTGTGATGTGATATGGCCAAAAGGATGTGATGAATGATATATGTGATGTATGAGATTGATCATGTTCTTGTAATAGGAATCACGACTTGCATGTCGATGAGTATGACAACCGGCAGGAGCCATAGGAGTTGTCTTAATTTATTTATGACCTGCGTGTCAACATAAACGTCATGTAATTACTTTACTTTATTGCTAAAGCGTTAGCCATAGTAGTAGAAGTAATAGATGACGAGACAACTTCAAGAAGACACGATGATGGAGATCATGGTGTCATGCCGGTGACAACGATGATCATGGAGCCCCGAAGATGGAGATCAAAAGAAGCAAAATGATATTGGCCATATCATGTCACTATTTGATTGCATGTGATGTTTATCATGTTTTACATCTTATTTGCTTAGAACGACAGTAGCTTAAATAAGATGATCCCTCTCTAAAATTTCAAGAAAAGTGTCCCCCCTAACTGTGCACCGTTGCGAAGGTTCGTTGTTTTGAAGCACCACGTGATGATCGGGTGTGATAGATTCTAACGTTCGAATACAACAGGTGTTGACGAGCCTAGCATGTACAGACTGTTGGGGAACATAGTAATTTCATAATTTTCCTACGCACACGCAAGATCATGGTGATGCATAGCAACGAGAGGGGAGAGTGTTGTCTACGTACCCTCGTAGACCGAAGCGGAAGCGTTGACGCAATGTAGAGGAAGTAGTCGTACGTCTTCCCAGTCCAACCGATCCAAGCACCGTTACTCCGGTACCTCCGAGTTCTTGGCACACGTTCAGCTCGATGACGCTCCCCGGGCTCCGATCCAGCAAAGCTTCGGGGAGGAGTTCCGTCAGCACGACGGCGTGGTGACGATCTTGATGTTCAACCGTCACAGGGCTTCGCCTAAGCACCGCTACAATATGACCGAGGTGGAATATGGTGGAGGGGGGCACCGCACACGGCTAAGGAACGATCACAAAGATCAACTTGTGTGTTCTAGGGTGCCCCCTGCCCCCGTATATAAAGGAGCCAAGGGGAGGTGGCGGCCGGCCAAGGAGGGCGCGCCAAGGGGGAGTCCTACTCCCACCGGGAGTAGGACTCCCTTCTTTCCTAGTTGGAGAAGGAGAAGTGGGAAAGAGGAGGAAGAGGGAAAGGAAAGGGGGGGCGCCGCCCCCCTCTCCTTGTCCTATTCGGACCAGGGAGGGGAGGGGCATGCGGCCACCTCTTGCCTCCTTTCCTCTTCTCCCTTAGAGCCCATGTAGGCCCAATAACCCCCGGGGGGGTTCCGGTAACCCCTCGGTACTCCGGTAAAATCCCGATTTCACCCGGAACGATTCTGATATCCAAATATAAGCTTCCAATATATCGATCTTTATGTCTCGACCATTTCGAGACTCCTTGTCATGTCCTTGATCACATCCGGGACTCCGAACAACCTTCGGTACATCAAAATACATAAACTCATAATGAAACTGTCATCGTAACATTAAGCGTGCAGACCCTACGGTTCGAGAACAATGTAGACATGACCGAGACACATCTCCGGTCAATAACCAATAGCGGAACCTGGATGCTCATATTGGTTCCTACATATTCTACGAAGATCTTTATCGGTCAGACCGCATAACAACATACGTTATTCCCTTTGTCATCGGTATGTTACTTGCCCGAGATTCGATCGTCGGTATCTCAATACCTAGTTCAATCTCGTTACCGGCAAGTCTCTTTACTCGTTCCGTAATACATCATCTCACAACTAACTCATTAGTTGCAATGCTTGCAAGGCTTATGTGATGTGCATTACCGAGAGGGCCCAGAGATACCTCTCCGACAATCGGAGTGACAAATCCTAATCTCGAAATACGCCAACCCAACATGTACCTTTGGAGACACCTGTAGAGCACCTTTATAATCACCCAGTTACTTTGTGACGTTTGGTAGCACACAAAGTGTTCCTCCGGCAAACGGGAGTTGCATAATCTCATAGTCATAGGAACATGTATAAGTCATGAAGAAAGCAATAGCAACATACTAAACGATCGGGTGCTAAGCTAATGGAATGGGTCATGTCAATCAGATCATTCACCTAATGATGTGATCCCGTTAATCAAATAACAACTCTTTGTCCATGGTTAGGAAACATAACCATCTTTGATTAACGAGCTAGTCAAGTAGAGGCATAGTAGTGACACTCTGTTTGTCTATGTATTCACACATGTATTATGTTTCCGGTTAATACAATTCTAGCATGAATAATAAACATTTATCATGATATAAGGAAATAAATAATAACTTTATTATTGCCTCTAGGGCATATTTCCTTCAGTCTCCCACTTGCACTAGAGTCAATAATCTAGATTACACAGTAATGATTCTAACACCCATGGAGCCTTGTGTTGGAAATATGCCCTAGAGGCAATAATAAAAGTATTATTATTATATTTCTTTGATCATGATAATTGTCTTTATTCATGCTATAACTGTATTATCCGGAAATCGTAATACACGTGTGAATACATAGACCATAATATGTCCCTAGTAAGCCTCTAGTTGACTAGCTCGTTGATCAACAGATAGTCATGGTTTCCTGGCTATGGACATTGGATGTCATTGATAACGGGATCACATCATTAGGAGAATGATGTGATGGACAAGACCTAATCCTAAGCATAGCACAAGATCGTGTAGTTCGTTTGCTAGAGCTTTTCCAATGTCAAGTATCTTTTCCTTTGACCATGAGATCGTGTAACTCCCGGATACCGTAAGAGTGCTTTGGGTGTATCAAACGTCACAACGTAACTGGGTGACTATAAAGGTGCACTACGGGTATCTCCGAAAGTGTCTGTTGGGTTGACATGGATCGAGACTGGGATTTGTCACTCCATATAACGGAGAGGTATCACTGGGCCCACTCGGTAATGCATCATCATTATGAGCTCAAGGTGACCAAGTGGTTGATCACGGGATCATGCATTACGGTACGAGTAAAGTGACTTGCCGGTAACGAGACTGAACAAGGTATTGGGATACCGACGATCGAGTCTCGGGCAAGTAACATACCGATTGACAAAGGGAATTGTATACGGGGTTGATTAAATCCTCGACATCGTGGTTCATCCGATGAGATCATCGTGGAGCATGTGGGAGCCAACATGGGTATCCAGATCCCGCTTTTGGTTATTGACCGGAGAGTCGTCCCGGTCATGTCTGCATGTCTCCCGAACCCGTAGGGTCTACACACTTAAGGTTCGGTGACGCTAGGGTTGTGAAGATATGTGTATGCAGTAACCCGAATGTTGTTCAGAGTCCCGGATGAGATCCCGGACATCACGAGGAGTTCCGGAATGGTCCGGAGGTAAAGAATTATATATAGGAAGTGCTGTTTCGGCCATCGGGACAAGTTTCGGGGTTATCGGTATTGTACCGGGACCACCGGAGGGGTCCCGGGGGTCCACCGGGTGGGGCCACCTGTCCCGGGGGGCCACATGGGCTGTAGGGGGTGCGCCTTGGCCTGCATGGGCCAAGGGCACCAGCCCCAAAATCCCATGCGCCTAGGTTTCCACAAAAGGGAAGAGTCCCAATGGTGGAAGGCACCTCTAGGTGCCTTGGGGGGGAGGGAAACCTCCCCTTGGCCGCCGCACCTAGGAGATTGGATCTCCTAGGCTGGCGCACCACCCCCCCTTGGCCCTCCTATATATAGTGGGGGAGAGGAGGGACTTGACACACCAGCCCCTGGCGCCTCCCTCTCTCCCCGTTACGTCTCTCTCTTGTAGTATAGGCGAAGCCCTGCTACTGTGACGCCCTGCATCCACCACCACGCCATCGTGCTGCTGGATCTTCATCAACCTCTCCTTCCCCCTTGCTGGATCAAGAAGGAGGAGACGTCTCCCGTCCCGTACGTGTGTTGAACGCGGAGGTGCCGTCCGTTCGGCGCTTGGTCATCGGTGATTTGGATCACGTCGTGTTCGACTACATCATCACCGTTCTTTGAACGCTTCCGCACGCGATCTACAAGGTACGTAGATGCATCTAATCACTCGTTGCTAGATGAACTCCTAGATGGATCTTGGTGAAACCGTAGGAAAATTTTTGTTTTCTGCTACGTTCCCCAACACCTTGGTGCTGATCATGTTTTGCTCATGGAAGAGGCTTAGTCAACGGGTCTGCTACATTCAGATCCGTATGTATCTTGCAAATCTCTATGTCTCTCACCTGGACTAGATCCCGGATGGAATTGAAGCGTCTCTTGATGTGCTTGGTTCTCTTGTGAAATCTGGATTCCTTTGCCAAGGCAATTGCACCAGTATTGTCACAAAAGATTTTCATTGGACCCGATGCACTAGGTATGACACCTAGATCGGATATGAACTCCTTCATCCAGACTCCTTCATTTGCTGCTTCCGAAGCAGCTATGTATTCCGCTTCACACGTAGATCCCGCCACGACGCTTTGTTTAGAACTGCACCAACTGATAGCTCCACCGTTTAATGTAAACACGTATCTAGTTTGCGATTTAGAATCGTCCGGATCAGTGTCAAAGCTTGCATCAACGTAACCATTTACGATGAGCTCTTTGTCACCTCCATAAACGAGAAACATATGCTTAGTCCTTTTCAGGTATTTCAGGATGTTCTTGACCGCTGTCCAGTGATCCACTCCTGGATTACTTTGGTACCTCCTTGCTAGACTTATAGCAAGGCACACATCAGGTCTGGTACACAGTATTGCATACATGATAGAGCCTATGGCTGAAGCATAGGGAATATCTTTCATTTTCTCTCTATCTTCTGCAGTGGTCGGGCATTGAGTCTTACTCAACTTCACACCTTGTAACACAGGCAAGAACCCTTTCTTTGCTTGATCCATTTTGAACTTCTTCAAAACTTTGTCAATGTATGTGCTTTGTGAAAGTCCAATTAAGCGTCTTGATCTATCTCTATAGATCTTAATGCCTAATATGTAAGCAGCTTCACCGAGGTCTTTCATTGAAAAACTCTTATTCAAGTATCCCTTTATGCTATCCAGAAATTCTATATCATTTCCAATTAGTAATATGTCATCCACATATAATATCAGAAATGCTGTAGTGCTCCCACTCACTTTCTTGTAAATACAGGCTTCACCGCAAGTCTGTATAAAACTATATGCTTTGATCAACTTATCAAAGCGTATATTCCAACTCCGAGATGCTTGCACCAGTCCATAGATGGATCGCTGGAGCTTGCATATTTTGTTAGCACCTTTAGGATTGATAAAACCTTCTGGTTGCATCATATACAACTCTTCTTTAAATCCATTAAGGAATGTAGTTTTGTTTATCCATTTGCCAGATTTCATAAAAATGCGGCAATTGCTAACATGATTTGGACAGACTTAAGCATCGCTACGAGTGAGAAAATTTCATCATAGTCAACACCTTGAACTTTGTCAAAAACCTTTTTCGACAAGTCTAGCTTTGTAGATAGTAACACTACTATCAGCGTCCGTCTTCCTCTTGAAGATCCATTTATTTTCTATGGCTTGCCGATCATCGGGCAAATCCATCAAAGTCCATACTTTGTTCTCATACGTGGATCATATCTCAGATTTCATGGTCTCAAACCTCAAACCATTTCGTGGAATCTGGGCTCATCATCACTTCCTCATAGTTCGTAGGTTCGTCATGGTCAAGTAACATGACCTCCAGAACAGGATTACCATACCACTCTGGTGCGGATCTTACTCTGGTTTACCTACGAGATTCGGTAGTAACTTGATCTAAAGTTACATGATCATCATCATTAGCTTCCTCACTAATTAGTGTAGTAGTCACAAGAACAGATTTCTGTGATGAACTACTTTCCAATAAGGGAGAAGGTACAATTACCTTATCAAGTTTTCTACTTTCCTCCCACTCACTTCTTTCGAGAGAAACTCCTTCTCTAGAAAGGATCCATTCCCAGCAACGAATAGCTTGCCTTCGGATCTGTGATAGAAGGTGTACCCAACATTTTTCTTTTTGGGTATCCTATGAAGACGCACTTCTCCGATTTGGGTTTGAGCTTATCAAGTTGAAACTTTTTCACATAAGCATTGCAACCTCAAACTTTTAAGAAACGACAACTTAGGTTTCTTGCCAAACCATAGTTCATACGGTGTCGTCGCTACGGATTTAGATGGTGCCCTATTTAACGTGAATGTAGCTGTCTCTAATGCATAACCCCAAAACAATAGCGGTAAATCAGTAAGAGACGTCATAGATCGCACCATATCTAATAGAGCACGGTTACGACGTTCGGACACACCATTACACTGTGGTGTTCCAGGTGGCATGAGTAGTGAAACTATTTCACATTGTTTTAACTGAAGGCCAAACTCGTAACTCAAATATTTTACTTCTGTGATCATATCGTAGAAACTTTTATTTTGTGACGATTATTCTCCACTTCACTCTAAAATTCTTTGAACTTTTCAGACTTATGTTTCATCAAGTAGATATACTCACATATCTACTCAAATCATCTGTGAAGGTCAGAAAATAACTGATACTTCGCCGCGAGCCTAATATTCATCGGACCACATACATCAGTATGTATGATTTCCAACAAATCTGTTGCTCGCTCCATTGTTCCGGAGAACGGAGTCTTAGTCATCTTGCCCGTAAGGCATGGTTCACAAGCATCAAGTGATTCATAATCAAGTGATTCCAAAATCCCATCAGCATGGAGTTTCTTCATGCGCTTTACACCAATATGACCTAAACGGCAGTGCCACAAATAAGTTGCACTATCATTATTAACTTTGCATCTTTTGTCTTCAATATTATGAATATGTGTATTACTACGATCGAGATCCAATGAACCATTTTCATTGGGTGTGTAACCATATAAGGTTTTATTCATGTAAACAGAACAACAATTATTCTCTAACTTAAATGAATAACCGTATTGCAATAAACATGATCAAATCATATTCATGCTCAACGCAAACACCAAATAACACTTATTTAGGTTCAACACTAATCCCGAAAGTATAGGGAGTGTGTGATGATGATCATATCAATCTTGGAACTACTTCCAACACACATCTTCACCCTTAACTAGTTTTTGTTCATTCTGCAACTCCCGTTTTGAGTTACTACTCTTAGCAATTGAACCAGTATCAAATACCGAGGGGTTGCTATGAACACTAGTAAAATACACATTAATAATCAAATATACTTTTGTTCACTTTGCCATCCTTCTTATCCGCCAAATACTTGGGGTAGTTCCGCTTCCAGCGACCAGTTCCTTTGCAGTAGAAGCACTTAGTCTCAGGCTTAGGTCCAGACTTGGGCTTCTTCACTTGAGCAGCAACTCGCTTGTTGTTCTTCTTGAAGTTCCCTTTCTTCCCTTTGCCCTTTTCTTGAAACTAGTGGTCTTGTCAACCATCAACACTTGATGTTTTTCTTGATTTCTACCTTCGTCGATTTCAGCATTACGAAAAGCTTGGGAATCGTTTCCGTTATCCCTTGCATATCATAGTTCATCACAAAGTTCTACTAACTTAGTGATGGTGACTAGAGAATTCTGTCAATCACTATTTTATCTGGAAGATTAACTCCCACTTGATTCAAGTGATTGTAGTACCCAGAAAATCTGAGCACATGCTCACTAGTTGAGCAATTCTCCTCCATCTTTTAGCTATAGAACTTGTTGGAGACTTCATATCTCTCAACTCGGGTATTTGCTTGAAATATTAACTTCAACTCCTGGAACATCTCATATGGTCCATGACGTTCAAAATGTCTTTGAAGTCCCGATTCTAAGCTGTTAAGCATGGTGCACTAAACTATCAAGTAGTCATCATATTGAGCTAGCCAAACGTTCATAACGTCTGCATCTGCTCCTACAATAGGTCTGTCACCTAGCGGTGCATCAAAGACATAATTCTTCTGTGCAGCAATGAGGATAAACCTCAGATCACGGATCCAATCCGCATCATTGCTACTAACTCTTTCAACTTTGCTTTCTCAAGGAACGCATTAAAATTCAACGGAACAACAGCACGGGCCATCTATCTACAATCAACATAAACAAGCAAGATACTATCAGGGACTAAGTTCATGATAAATTTAAGTTCAATTAATCATATTACTTAAGAACTCCCACTTAGATAGACATCCCTCTAATCATCTAAGTGATCACGTGATCCAAATCAACCAAACCATAACCGATCATCACGTGAAATGGAGTAGTTTTCAATGGTGAACATCGCTATGTTGATCATATCTACTATATGATTCACGCTCGACCTTTCGGTCTCAGTGTTCCGAGGCCATATCTGCATATGCTAGGCTCATCAAGTTTAACCTGAGTATTCTGCGTGTGCAAAACTGGCTTGCACCCGTTGTAGATGGACGTAAAGCTTATCACACCCGATCATCACGTGGTGTCTGGGCACGACGAACTTTGGCAACGGTGCATACTCAGGGAGAACACTTTTTATCTTGAAATTTAGTGAGAGATCATCTTATAATGCTACCATCAATCAAAGCAAGATAAGATGCATAAAAGATAAACATCACATGTAATCAATATAAGTGATATGATATGGCCATCATCATCTTGTGCTTGTGATCTCCATCTCCGAAGCACCGTCATGATCACCATCGTCACCGGCGCGACACCTTGATCTCCATCGTAGCATCGTTGTCGTCTCTCCAATCTTATGCTTCTACGACTATCGCTACCGCTTAGTGATAAAGTAAAGCATTACAGGGCGATTGCATTGCACACAATAAAGCGACAACCATATGGCTCCTGCCAGTTGCCGATAACTTGGTTACAAAACATGATCATCTCATACAATAAAATTTAGCATCATGCCTTGACCATATCACATCACAACATGCCCCACAAAAACAAGTTAGACGTCCTCTACTTTGTTTGTTGCAAGTTTTACGTGGCTGCTACGGGCTTAAGCAAGAACCAATCTTACCTACGCATCAAAACCACAACGATAGTTTGTCAAGTTGGTGCTGTTTTAACCTTCGCAAGGACCGGGCGTAGCCACACTCGGTTCAACTAAAGTTGGAGAAACTGACACCCGCCAGCCACCTATGTGCAAAGCACGGCGGTAGAACCAGTCTCGCGTAAGCGTACGCGTAATGTCGGTCCGGGCCGCTTCATCCAACAATACTGCCGAACCAAAGTATGACATGCTGGTAAGCAGTATGACTTATATTGCCCACAACTCACTTGTGTTCTACTCGTGCATATAACATCAAACCATAAAACCTAGGCTCGGATGCCACTGTTGGGGAACGTAGTAATTTCAAAATTTTCCTACGCACACGCAATATCATGGTGATGCATAGCAACGAGAGGGGAGAATGTTGCCTACGTACCCTTGTAGACCGAAGCGGAAGCGTTGACGCAACGTAGAGGAAGTAGTCATACGTCTTCCCGGTCCAACCGATCCAAGCACCGTTACTCCGGTACCTCCGAGTTCTTGGCACACGTTCAGCTCGATGACGCTCCCCGGGCTCCGATCCAGCAAAGCTTCGGGGAGGAGTTCCGTCAGCACGACGGCGTGGTGACGATCTTGATGTTCAACCGTCGTAGGGCTTCGCCTAAGCACCGCTACAATATGACCGAGGTGGAATATGGTGGAGGGGGGCACCGCACACGGCTAAGGAACGATCACGAAGATCAACTTGTGTGTTCTAGGGTTCCCCTGTAACACCCCGGATGTAACTTTCCCAATTTGTACTCCAACTCTTGCCGTTTCTGGCATTAAGTTATATTTATTTCCTCGGGTTCGGGTTTTGTCTCTGTGTGTTGTTATCGTTGTCATGCATCTCATATCATGTCAGCATGCGCATTGCATTTGCATACGTGTTCGTCTCTTGCATTCGAGCTTTTTCCCCGTTGTCCGTTTTGCATTCCCGCGCTTCGCTCTCCTCCGGTGGTCATTTCTAGCTTTCATTCGTGTGTGGGGATTAAACATTTCCGGATTGGACCGAGACTAGCCAAGCGGCCTTGGTTTACTACCGGTAGACCACCTGTCAAGTTTCATATCATTTGGACTTCGTTTGATACTCCAACGGTTAACCGAGGGACCGAAAAGGCCTCGTGTGTGTTGCAGCCCATCACCCCTCTATTTTGGCCCAAAACCCACCTAACTCTGCTCCATCATCTAGAGCGTTCGATCACGATCGCATGGCCAAAAACCGCACCTCATTTGGACTCTCCTAGCTCCCTCTATGCCTATAAATAGGACCCCCTCGAAATATCCCGAATCCCCTCTCCCCGAAACCCTAAATCCCATATCCGCGCCGGCCGGACACGTCCGCCCCGGCCGGACGCGTCCGCTCCGCCGCCCGCGCCAACCACCGCCCGCCACGTGGCATCGCGCCGCCGCCGCCGCCGAAGCCCGCCGCGGCCCGGGCCAGGCCCCCGTGGCCCACTCCCTTCCGCCGCCGCGCGCCCGCGCCCTTCTCCTTGCTCCGCGGCCACCGAGCGCCGCCGCCGCGCCGCGCTGCCGCCGCCGCCAAGCCGCCGCCGCGTCGGCCGCCGCGGTCCGCCTCAACGCCGGCCCGGCCCCACGACCCCGGCCGGCCCCAGCTCCGGCCACCGCGGGCCCCTGCGTCGCCGACCCCGGCCACCGGCGACCTCGCCCTCGCCGGCCGCCGTCCTCGTCCCCGCCGTGAACAGTGCTCGCGCCGCCGCCTCGGTTTGCGTGCAGATCAGGAACCCTAGGTCGTTTTTTTCTCTTAGTCCCGTAAATCTCAGTCCATATGCACATGTTCGTGACCCTGTAACTTCGCATCCGTAGCTCCGATTCATGCATATAGCATATCAAAATGTTCATCTCGGAGAGTACATCATTTCATTCCATTGCATCATTTTCATTTGAGCTCATTTTGATGCCCGAAATGCTGTTAGAAGAGGACTACTTGAGTTAATTGTCAGATCTGCTACTCCGTTTAGCACTTCTGTCATTTTTTCCATGATTTTTGTGTGCATGATATGCCCGTGAGTTCTACATGTGTTTTGTTAAGGGTTTTGTCATCTTTCCATAGGTGCAACCCATGTATTTTTGTGATGTGTGTGGTGACTTGTGCAAGCTTGCAAAGTGGTGCACTTGCTAAGTCTATTTTCAGGGACTTGGTAATTTCACTAAGTCCTGGAGCTGTTTATCTCATGTTGCCATATGTTCTTGTTGTTTCCTAGTGATCCGTGCCTCTTTTGAGGATGATCAGTAAGGGAGTTTTGTTAATATTGTAGTGCTCTATCCATCCATGCCTTTGTTTGCAATTATGGAGCACCCTATCTTGAGTCAATCGAGCTCTACTTTTGCTACTTTGTGAATGTGAGCAGATTGTCAACTTGTTTGCAATTTTGCCGGTGATGTTGTAGTTGATACGTGCATGCTATGCTATTGTTCTTGCCATGTCTATCTTGCATTTTCTTCCTTCTTGATGGATGTATGCTTGTCTTGCCATGACTTGCACCGTAGTGAGTGCATCGAGCTCGTAAACATGCCTATTTGAGTTATATTTCAGCTTGCTCCAGTTTTCACCAAGTCTGAAAACTGATTATGTTTTTGCTATGTTCACATGCTTGCAATTGTATCTTCTGATCCCTTTTGGCTCAAGGTCACTAAGGGACTTTTGTTAAGCTCTTTGAGTATCTACATGCCATTCTTTACTTTGCCATGATCAGATCCTGTAGCATGTAGTTTTGTTGCTCCGAAGAGGGCTACCTGATCTGAAATTTCAGACAAGTGTTAATTTCACTAAGTCTGAGATCTGTTTGTCATATGCATTTTTGCCATGCTTGTTTGAACCTGTTAATGGATGTTTTGGGCGTAGCTCAGTGCTAGACTTTTGTTAAGCATCTTGTGCGCATCCCTGCCGTGTATTTTGTTGTCATGTTTGGGTGCTGTAGCATGTTCATCTCATTGCATTTAGATGCCTACTTGCTGTAAATCGCAAACCGGTGTCATATTTGAATCGCTTGCCATTTCCAAACCGTAACTCCAATTCCGGCATTCTTTATATCGTTTTCAAGCGATTTCGTCCCATCTTTCCAGTGGCACACTTGGATTTCCAAGTTGAGGTCAGGTTCATGCATTTCCTGTCATATCTTGCGTTTTGCATCCCGCATCGCATCCCGCATAGCATATCATCATTGCATCATTTTGTTTGGTCCTTGCACGTGGTTGATTGTATCCTTGTTGCTTGTTTGTCTTGTTTGGTTAGAGCCGGGAGACGAGTTCGCTAACGAGGAGCCCGTTGAGTTTGCTTTTGAGGATCCAGTCAACTCTGACAACTGTGCAGGCAAGATGATCATACCCTCGAAATCACTACTATCTTTGCTATGCTAGTTTGCTCGCTCTTTTGCTATGCCATTACTACGATCCCTACCATTTGCTTTCAAGCCTCCCAAATTGCCATGTCAAACCTCTAAGCCACCTTTGTCCTAGCAAACCGTTGATTGGCTATGTTACCGCTTTGCTCAGCCCCTCTTATAGCGTTGCTAGTTGCAGGTGAAGATTGGAGGCCGTTCCTT
The DNA here is from genome assembly GCF_003073215.2 of Triticum urartu. NCBI lineage: Eukaryota > Viridiplantae > Streptophyta > Magnoliopsida > Poales > Poaceae > Triticum > Triticum urartu. Next base: position 76,133,228 of record NC_053024.1, on the reverse strand, counting down.
GTTGGAACATCTTTTATTTACTTGTTGGGATATCATTATATTGCCTTGTTATTTTAACGCATCTATATACTTGGTAAAGGGTGGAAGGCTCGGCCTCTCGCCTAGTGTTTTGTTCCACTCTTGCCGCCCTAGTTTCCGTCATATCGGTGTTATGTTCCCGGCTTTTGCGTTCCTTACGCGGTTGGGTTATAATGGGAACCCCTTGATAGTTCGCCTTGATTAAAGCTTTTCCAGCAATGCCCAACATTGGTTTTACCATTCGCCACCTAGCCTCTTTTTCTCTTGGGTTTCCGGAGCCCGAGGGTCATCTTATTTTAAACCCCCCCCCCCGGGCCAGTGCTCCCTCTGAGTGTTGGTCCGAACCGGGCAGCCTGCGGGGCCACCTCAAGGAAACTTGAGGGTTGGTTTTACTCGTAGCTTGACCTATCTGAGTGTGCCCTGAGAACGAGATATGTGCAGCTCCTATCGGGATTTGTCGGCACATTCGGGCGGTGTTGCTGGTCTTGTTTTAACCTGTCGAAGTGTCTTGAGTAACCGAGATACCGAGTCTGATCGAAACGTCTTGGGAGGAGGTCTATTCCTTCGTTGACCATGAGAGCTTGTCATGGGCTAAGTTGGAACTCCCCTGCAGGGATTTAAACTTTCGAAAGCCGTGCCCGCGGTTATGGGCAGATGGGAATTTGTTAATGTCCAGTTGTAGATAACTTGAACCTTAACTTAATTAAAATGAATCAACTGAGTGTGTTACCGTGATGGCCTCTTCTCGGCAGAGTCCGGGAAGTGGACACGGTGTTGGAGTAATGTTTGCGCAGGTTGTTCTCTAGTTTCTCGCTCGTGCTTTGCCTCCTCTTCTCGCTCTCTTTTGCGAATAAGTTAGCCACCATACTTGCTAGTCGCTTGCTGCAGCTCCACTCATATTTTACCTTGCCATACCTATAAGCTTAAATAGTCTTGATCGCGAGGGTGCGAGATTGCTGAGTCCCTGTGGCTCACAG